>NC_081559.1:28941865-29141760 GCF_022355385.1 Mustela nigripes | reverse complement strand
GGCCCCTGACCGGGTTAGACTCCCTTCCCTGAGGTCCAGCAGAGGCCCCTGACCGGGTTAGACTCCCTTCCCTGAGGTCCAGCAGAGGCCCCTGACCGGGTTAGACTCCCTTCCCTGACTGCATGACAACAGCCCAAGGTCACTGAAGAACTGAGAGAGGCAGGGCAACAGCGGGAAGGTTCCAGCCTAACCGCAGAGGGGGAGGAGCTAGCCTGCAGTTCACAAAATCTCCCTCCCTCCCCACCGCTATAGAGTTTATCTGAAGGTTGGGCCCCATCGTTATCCCACCAGAAAAAGTGAAAGACTCCAGTCCTGGCTTTTTCTGCTTTATGGTCAAGTTTCTGCCTTCGAGGTAAGGAGCAGATGTTTCCTAAGCTCCCAGGGATTTACCGGCCTTGTTCACACCTTCAGCAGACAGTTCGTTGCCGGTTTAATTTATACGGTTCTGTTTCGCCCGTGAGACGCTAACTCACGCTCCATCTTGAGTCACAAAATGGCGGCGTCCCCGATAGCCGGCTGGCCTCGCCGCGCCTCGCCCTGCGTCTCTCGCTGCTCCCTGCCCCCACTCCCCAGCCTCCCTTCCATCAGAGTCTCCGTATTCTCTGCGCCCAAAAAACACAGCCGATGCCAGATGAGCGACATGCTGCCAGGAGAGGCTCCCTGGCACTGCTGGTAGAACACCGGTCAGGAAGCCGGCCTGCGGGCTTCAAAGCCCACGTCCGCCTGCAATGCACCAGCCAAATGGGTTCCCTTCGCTGGGCCTCAGTTTGTGCATGTTACCCGAGGTGCGGTTGGGCTTAATGAGAGTCTACTAAACCCGAGTTTATCTGTGAAGGGAGGCGTCCGGCCCCCGCGCGGGTTGGGCCCTCAGACTTCCCACAATGCCCCGCTGCTCCTCCCCCGCCGCTCAGGCTCAACCAGCGGTGGGAGAATCATTCCCAGCTGCTGGCAGCCCAAACCAGCTGCCATGCGGGGAGTTTTGTTACGCCTATTTCACAGTGGGTCGTGTCAAGTCAACATGTATTTCCTAAGTGCCCCTGACAAGCCCAGAAAGAGGGTGGAGCCCTCTGGGGCCTCAGTGACTTCATCTGTGAAATGAAAGGCTTACACTCAACGAGCTTCTCAGGTGCCTCCCAGCTCTTAAGTCCTGAGAGTCAGGATTCCACGGGGAGTGGGACGTCCCACCCTGGGGCTGCCAACCACCAGCCCCACCCCTGATGTGGGCCCACGTCCAGCTCCTTTCAAGCCTGTTGCACCTGGGACCACACGTGGGCAGAGTAACCCCAAATCCAGGTAATAACCCGTTCAAGACAAGGGAGTGTGTGTGTGTGTGTGTGTGTGTGTGTGTGTGTGTGTGCGTGTGTGTCTCCCAGCTCCTCTCCTTGGCTGAGTCTTGGCCCTGCTCCCTTCCCCCAGCTCTCTGGGCTACTCTCTAATGCGGAAGGGGTAAAGGCAGGTGCTTGTCTTGATGGTGTGATTTAAGCAAAGTCCCACCACCCCCACAAAATATCTCACAGACCTGCCTGAAACCCTTAACATAAGCACTCGGTTTCTTTGCATTCAATCACCTTGCTTCCAGAAGTTTCCTGTTAAATGCAAGCATGCACAGAAGAGTAGCCTTGGACTTGGCCTGGGACTTCTTTTTCCAATGCCACCCTCTTGCCAGCTCCCATTCACCAGCTCCCACTGCTCTCTCAGTCCCCTAACAACACTGAATAAAAACAACAACTTACTTCACAAAGTGAGAGGCATGAAACCCAAATTTATAAGGAAAAACTAAATAGGAATGAAGAGTAAAGAGGCATGGTGTCTGGCTTACACCCTGATTTATTTTATGTCCTCGGCAACTAGCAGAAGCATCAGGATTGGAGAAGGAATTAGTTGAAGAGAAGGGTAAGGGATAATGTAATAGTGATTTTTCAAACCCACTGTGTTATTAGGGTTTTTAAGGAATTAAAGTTCTCACTTTGGAGAGTCACAAAGCCCCATCACTGTTTGACTTGGCTCCATTTGCCTCTTCTTAGATTACTGCACATGTTTATTATTTAAATTTGAATGAATAAAAATTAATTTTGAGTGGATAAAATTTGAGGGATAAGTATAGATACACAGATAGAAACCACAGATATACCGAATTAGGATTCACTCTCTGCCCTCTCCCCTGGAAGCCAGAAGAAACAATGGCTTCACTCTGCATGGAGCAGGATTTAAGCCAGGTGTCTCCTTCTCCTTTGGGAGACTTTCCCGAAGAGAGTTGTTGAATCTGAAAGAGGGAGTTCAGGGAGATTGTGAGGGCATTTCTTCTTTCTATAAATATTTTTTAAAACAGAACCAGTTCCCATTTATTATGGGTGAAATTGTATCATCCTCCCCCAGGGTTCAGATGTTGAGGCCCTATCCCGTGACCGTGTTTGGAGATAGGGCCTGTGAGGAAGTAATTAATGTTAAATGAGCTCATAGAGTGGGGCCCTAATCTTAATAAGGTGTCCTTATAAGAAGAGAAAGGAACATCAGAATATCTCAGTGAGAAAGTGGCCATGTATAAGCCAAGAAGAGAGGTCTCACCGGAAGTCAAATTTTCCAGAACCTTCTTGCCTAGCCTCCAGAAGTATGAGAAAATAGATGTCTATTGTTTAAGCTCCCTATCTGTGGGGCTTATTATGACAGCCGAGTTTACTAATATGCTTCGCCTGAGGTAGGGAGATAAAACAGGTCAGTCAACAAATGAGGATTAACTACTTTTCTAGGCCCTGGGTTTATGGTGCTAAACATGGCAACACCCCCACCAGGGCTGGGGCAACCTCCTCACAGTACCTCTAGCCCGAGGGTTCTAGAATCCACATGCCTTTTTCGAACATGCAGCCTCTAGACCTACCCAGCTGTACCTTCCCCAGAGTGGGTAGGAGCAGAGTTCTTTGTCTGAGCAAGGCAGGCAATGAGTGAATGATTCTACTCGCCCTCCCGAATGTTGCCTCAGCCCTGCCAGGAGTCCAGGTGCAACGCCATGGAGTCCAGATTTGACCTGTCAGGAAATAAGAGGATGATGCTGTGGGAAAATCAGAAACAGCCATCGTTCCTCACAAACCAGAGGAGAGCAGACAGCCCAGGTGGGCCTGCAGAGCTAGACTGGCTTATTGAGCCAAAGAGGACCAGTGAAGAGTTTGAAGCCTTAGGGTAGGGACTACCTCAGGGGACAGTTACCCTCAGGAAGCCAGTGGAGGCAGGAAGAGGAAAATGGGGGATTTTAAAAAGACACTGGGCTAGTGTGCGTGTAAAGAAAAGGAATCCGACTATGCTTGAAAGCTGGGACAACTTGCCTGTCTTTTGAACAAACTCTGGTTAAAATTAAGAGCAGAAATCTGAACTTGATAAAAACTTTTGTCTCAAAGCTTTTGAAGAAGGAGGAGAAGGAAGTCAGGCTATTTTTCTTTTTTTTCCTAATAAATATTTGCATCAAAAAATTCCAAAGGGTGTCATTGTTTAAAAAAAAAAAAAAATGATGTGATGTGAGCATGTTCTAACCAGAACACGGAAGGGCCTGAAGCTGTGACAGATGGGTACACCAGCAGGGGGGTGGGGGCTTGATTTGTGGTGTTTGCCAATTTCTGTGTTGTAAATATTCCCACTAAGGCGATCTCAAGCTACCAGTGATGTAAAAATCAGCTTGCAATATTCCTGCCTTTTTAGCCACAGTGTCGGCTGGCTCTTGTACACTTCTCCAAGGCACATGGAGCAGGTTAGCAAGTGACTCTGCACAAAACCAGCAGGGAGAGCCAGAAGCCCAGTGAGCAGAAAAGAAGAAGACCCCAGAACATGATGTCAAGAACACAGGCAAACTTTCCTCTCTGGGATGCATCACTCACCTGTGTTGATGGAGGTCCACTGTCATGGTCATTCAGCTACCCTGCTCCCCAGAAGGGATAAGTGCAGTTCTGTTTAGGAAGCACTCCCTTATCCTCTGTGCCCTGGAGCTGCATTACCTGGAGCTCAAGGGCAGAGCAACAACTACAGAGAATCCCCAAACCCACCTTATTTTTAACCTTCTACAATGCCAACTAAAACTCTGATTTACAGGAGAAAAGAAAAGAAAGGAGAGGGAGGGAGGGAATCTAGAAACGATCTTCACCATCCATCGCAAAACCAATAAGCCCAGTTTTCCCAGAAACCCCAAGAGAATGCCTTTTATTTCCCCCATAAAGGGAGGAAGAGAAAAGGAATTCCCATTTTTTTATTTGGCCAGACCCGTGCTACCCTCCACCTCCACCCCACTCTGCCCAAGGCAATAGGATGGAGGCAATCCCATCACTCACCTACCCCTGACTGTCTCTAGATGATACTTCATGGACTGACCCCTTCTTGGGACACTCATAAATAATCCAGCTAGAACTTCATTCTGCAGCCCAATGTTAGTCTTCAAACGAACTGCAAACAGATGCTTTTGTTTCCAAAAGAAAACCACAAGCAGAAGCCGGGACTGGGGTCTATTCCTCTCTAGCTTCCCTTCCAGTACCTGGTGCTGGGCTCCAGGCTTGGTCAGTCCTTGTCCAACTTAATTCTTCCTCTTTCCCTGGCAGAAACTCACCAGGGGTTTCTCCCTGAGGACTCATCACCTCCAGAGGGTTTATGAAAACCTACTCTTTGGTCCAAGAGTCGGAGAAGTGGGCAGAATTTGAGCTGGCACCAGCAAGCACTGAATAATAGTTAATGAAGTAGATGAACTAAAGAGTAGGATTATTACATTTATTGTATTGTATGCAAGTTGTCTATTTAAAAGTCCAGGTAGATAATATGTTCCAACAGTGCTTATGCAAGAAGATGCAGCCAGTGTGAATGGTGCATATATTTCCACCAGCCCTCTGGCTCTGCTTCCAGCTGAAAGCTCCTGCATTTCTTTGAACTAAGGAATCACTGCTGAGAAACTGTTTATTGGGAATGTTAAAGGAGAAAGGGTGACCTCTGCTGGTGAAATTAGGTTTTCTTTTTAATCTGCTTATTTTCCCAACTCTACCAAAAAAAAAGGGGGGGGGGGAGTGGTGAGCACAGAGTGGGGGAGGTAGGAGTGTGACAAAGTCCTCCCTGAACCAATGATCATTTTTTCCACACTAGTAAATTTTACACACTCTTCAGCAAAAGGTCATTGTTTGGCCCAGAAGCTCTTTAATGATGTGTAGAAATGAAATTCGATGAGGTTTGTATTGTGTTTCATAATTACTCTCCAGAAAAAAATAAATGCCTTCATCCGGAACTCAATAATTTCTTTTATTTTCTTTCCCTCTATTTTTTTTCTTGATATTTCATTCATGAAATGAAGAATTTGCAACTGATCTTGAAAGTAGCGACTAATTAGAATAAATGAAAGTGCAGCCCCCCAAATGTCTCATTAAGGTTTACAGTTGGTAGATGAATGCACATTTGAGGAATTAAAAACTAAGCGCTTTCAAAAGAGTCTCCACAATTGACAACTCAATGTTTAATGAAAAACTTGAAATAAATTACTGCACTTTAAAACTCAGCAATGCTCAAAACAAAATCATTTCCATGGTGCTCTCATTATGTTGCTTGATTTGGGCCCTCTGCATATCTTTCATCACCTTTGACAAGCAAAAAGCATGTGTGGTGCTACTGGCCCCATAATGGTGTTCGATTATGAATCAGACTTTCCCTGATCATGGACATCACTTTGGTCTTTAGCTTTGCCAAGTTTAAAGCAAGATACTTCAAGTTTTCCAGAGAAAAGCTGGGCAAGATCTTTTAAAAGTCTAATTTTTTTAATTGTCTCACGCCACCGCACATGTAGCGATTATGTGTGTGTAATCAGGCTTGTTGAGGGGAGGAAAAAAAAAAGGACACACGGGAAAGCAGACCCCCCATCTAGAGTTCTGTCAACTGGATTATGTTTGGGGGAACCACCTATCTTTTGGGAACTGTGGCCATCAAAGACATCAGTATCTGGCATAATGGAACGCATGCTCTATCTTTACGGATAAAATGTAATATTCATAGTCTGTAAAGAGTTTATTCAAATGCATGTTTACGTGCCTTACATAATAAAAAGTTGGATTTTTGTCAGATGCTTTTCTTAAGCCAGTGCACCCTTCCCTCTCCCTTCTCTTGGTCCTAGAAGAGGCAGGACTCTCTCACAATCAGCACCTCTTTAAAAATCTGGCAGAGAGGGGTGCCTGGGTGGCTCAGTGAGTTAAGCCTCTGCCTTCCGCTCAGGTCATGATCTCAGGGTCCTGGGATCGAGCCCCCCATCAAACTCTCTGCTCACTGGGGAACCTGCTTCCCTCTCTCTCTCTGCCTGCTTCTCTGCCTAGTTGTGATCTCTCTCTCTCTCTCTCTCTCTCTCTCTGTCAAATAAATAAATAAATAATCTTAAAAAAAAAAATCTGGCAGAGAGGACCAAGAAGAGAGAGGAGTAAACTCAGTATTACATGGTTAGGCTGCTGTCCTGGGCCTCAACAGAAGAAATAAAGGAGAGAAAGAGAAGTAGAAACAGTCCAAATAGGGTTCATTCTCGGCACATGCCATGACCCCCACACCTCCCTTGCTTTTTTATACCATATAATGTTTGTGTTCTTTTCTAAGAATACCAAGGAGATGTGAAAGTCCCTAAAGGTGACATTTTTTTGTTTTGTCTTATGCAAAACAATGTAGACACTGAATTAAGAAATTAGTAAATACTGGGGCACCTGGCCAGCTTGGTTGGAAGAGCGGAAGAGCATATGACCCTTCATCTTGGGGTTATGAGTTCAAGCCCCCTGTTGGGTGTAGGAATTACTAAAAATAAACATTAAAAAAAAGAAATTAGTCAATATTAAATGTTAGCATTTATTTAAATTCCAGTATGCATTCAAGTTCTTTAAAAAATAAACATAAGACTTTAAAACTTCAAGTAGCTAAATTTAATAGTAATGATGAGAAATAGTAATATCAGAAGAAACATCCCCAAATATATACATATGTATTTCAATAGACAACCATCCTACAAGTGCTCAAGTCATTTTTTTCATTGGACTGATATTTATTAAGCACCTGCTGTATGCCACCCACCATGGTGGGCATTAGGGAGACGATGGCTAATAAAGTCAGACACCTTCCTTGTCTTTCTGCAGCTTATAATACCATGCAGGAGCCAGACATCAATCAGCTCTTCACGCCAGTAAATATAAAATTACAACAGCAATGAGTGCTAAAACCTAGAGGTAGATGGTGCTACTAGAGCATTGTTTTTCTTAAACTAAAGAATTCTGTTTTAAAAATATATCTGCATGGTAGGCAAACCCAACACTGATTAAATCTGGCCTAGGGCAGAGAAAGCTCAAATCAAAGAACCAAAATCAACATTTGGTGGGCATAACAGGACCTAGCAAACTCGGAGGTACTTGGTCACAAAGGTGCCTGATTCAATTTAAATATATTTATTCAGTGTCTATGCTGTATAAGGCATAAACTTTAATGCACATGAGAATTACTTGGGGATCTTGTTCAAATGCAGACTCTGAATCTATAGGTCCCGGGTGGGGCTTGAAAGCATGCATTCTTAAAAGCTCCCAGGGGATGGCCATACCTCTGGTCCATTGATAGCGCCTCCAGTAAGTAGCCCCAGTTCAGGCCAAGATGTTGAACTAGCATGACTGCGGGCTCCTCACCTCCACTCCTCCAGCCCCATCCACAACATGAGAATAGAAAAGTAAAGAGTAAGTTGTGAGAAGCTCCCTTGTTTACAGGGGCTGTTTGGGATTGGTGTCTGTGGAGTGCTGGCTTTGTCTGGGGCAGGACCCAGTCCAGCAGGGTTGCCAAAAGGTAGAACAGATCAATTGGTGGAATTCTGCTCCTGTCTCCCCCAGCCCTTCCCGCATCACTTGGTGGCAAATAGTGCAAGTACCCCTCCTGCTAAGACCTAGAGATTGGTGCAGGTGTGCCCAGGAGAAGAGAAAAACATGGGGGAACCAACTGACCCCTGGAAGTTAGTTCCATATCCCTTGTGTTTCAAACTCCTGAATTATTACCTTGTGATGATGACAGCATCTCAAATTTGGCTGCACGTGGAAATCACCTTATATTTTTTTTTAATATTTTATTTATTTATTTGAGAGAGAGAGTGAGGGAGAGAGAGGGCATGAGCTGGGGGAGAGGGAGAGGGAGATGTAGACTCTCTGAGGAGCAGGGAATCCAGTGCGGGACTTGAACCCAGGATCCTGGATCATGACCTGAGCCAAAGGCAGAATGCTTAACTGACTGAGCCACCCAGGCACTCTTTATTTTTTAAATTCTGCTATGTGCTTTTTACAAGAGATGTAACTTCAAACATAAGGATTTGCAAAGGTTGAAGATAAAAGAATGGAGTATCAGGCAAATATTAACTGAAAGAAAGCTGACTTAGCTATATTCATTCCAGAAAATAGTCTTTAAGTAAAGAGCATTGTTAGGAATAGAAGAGTTCCCTCAGACACAGCAATTCCACTCCCAACTGTAAACCCAAGGAAAAAGCACACCCCCGCAGAATGAGTGATGCCAACAGACTGTGAAGTGGCCCGACCATGCCTGCTTCCTGATGCTTCTGTCCCCCGCCAATCACTTCCCTTCCAATATGAGCAGGACCCACACTTGCTTTGAATCAGCAGAAAGTGAGAAAGGTGTGATCTTGTTACACAAGACTATAACATTTGTCATGCTAGTGGGCTTCCCCCTGGCTGGCTTTGATGAAGTGACTGTGCTAGGGAGAAGTTGAGGGTCACGTCTGACTGACAGCCAGCAAGAAACTGAGGCCCTCATTCTGACCCCCTACAAGGGCACAAATCCTACCAGCAACCACAGGAGCCTTGTTGGGTCCATGGTCAAAAGAGAGAGACTGATACAAAGCAAAGGTCAAGCAAAGCTTTATTTTGCACCAAGCATCGAGAATCAAACTGACCAGCCAGGGCTGTGTCTTGCAAAGAGGCAACCTCTCTCTGCATTACACACTAGCTTTTAAGGGCAAAGGCCATGTGGTTGGGCCTGGCCATGCACTGGTGACCAATGAGATTGTAACACACAGAGAAAGCTGCACAGTCATGCTAGGTCACACATAAGTGACCAATTGAATTATGATTTACCCTATAGTAGATCATTGAACTAGCCTACCACCTTGGTCAGAATTGGCGCCCAAAAGGCGGGACCTATACTCCTTGGTAGCTAGGGAGACAGTATGCGCCCCCCACTGACTGGATACCTCCACCTGGCCTGACCCACCCCTGTATTTGGGCTTTGTTACCTTGGATTGGTTTCCGGGACTTGTTTTTAAGTAAGTCCCCTAGGGGGAGAGAGGGACAGGGACAGTTTAAGTTTTACTGGATAAACAACAAAGTCATTCAAAGTCATAGTTTAACCAGATGGAATCACGCTGGCTAAAGAGGCCCTTACAGCCTGAAAGTGCTTGAAGCCCTTCCCCCATCAAGCCCTGAGACTAGCCTACGGGCCTGCATAACTCCTTGACTGTTAGCGTGTAAGGACTTGAAGTAGAAGAGAAGCTCTACCTAGACTCCCAGCGCGCAGAAACGTCCCAGTAACAAATGCATGTTATCCTAAACCATGGAGTGTGGAGTAATACTGCTACACAGCAATAGATAACTAACACAAGAGACACATACAAGGATGTCAGTAGTAAAACCAAACTTCAGAAAAATCTGGAAACAGCCAAATGCCTATCAACAGAATGTGCTAGAATATTACATTCACAGCCAGATGTCACAATAGGAATAAATCTAAAAATTACGAAATTAAGTTTTTAAAAAAATCCCACAAAAGATTACCCCAGCAGGATACCCTTTCATTAAGTTAAAAATGATTAAATTGGGACGCCTGGGTGGCTCAGTTGGTTAAGCAGCTGCCTTTGGCTCAGGTCATGATCCCAGGGTCCTGGGATCGAGTCCCACATCAAGCTCCTTGCTTGGCAGGGAGCCTGCTTCTCCCTCTGCCTCTGCCTGCCTCTTTGTCTGTGCTCGCTCGCTCTCTCTCCCTCTGTCTCTGACAAATAAATAAATAAATAATCTTTTTAAAAAAATGATTAAATTAATGCATTTTGATGTAATGGTTTAAGTAAAAAAAAAATTTAATTTAAAAAAGATTATTTATAAACTTAAACATTTAAAGTCCAATAAAATTAAACAAAGTTCCTATAAACTTACCAGACAAGCCAACAATACCATGCCCAGGTATTTATTCAAAAGAAATGAAACATGATTCCACACAAAAACCTGTATGTAAATGTTTATAGCAGCTTTATTGATAATTGCCGAGAACTGGAAAAAACCCCAGTGTCCTCTATGTATTGTGAAGGGAGGAACGTACACCCACCATGGAACACTCAGCAGAACTAACACAAGCAGCAACACAGATGAATCTCAAATGCATTACACCAAGTAGAAGAAGCCAGATTCAGAAGACTGCAGACCCCATGATTCCGCGTAGGACTTGCTAGAGGAGGCAGAACTATGGAGATAAGAAACTGCTCCGTGGTTGTCAGGAGCCCGAGGTGAAAAGAGGAAAAAACTGACAACAAGGAGACAAAAAGAAACTTTGGGGAGAGAAAGAGCTGTTTTATATATGGATTTCAGTGGTTGATATATAACCCTATTCATTTGCTAAAGTCATAAAATTATACACTAAACATGGTGAGTCTTGCTGTAAGCAAATTATTCCTCTTATATATATGATATATAACTATATATAAATATATAATATATATAATATATAACTATATATAAATATATAATATATATATTATATATATATATACATTTAAGTGTCTATTGTTAAGTGTTCTTTTGACATTCCCTTGATCCAGATCCTTTCTGCTTGGGATCCGTGCCCCCTCTGCTCCTCCCTGCCCTCACCCAGACCGCCCACCCCCAACGCTCGCCTGTGCCCCCACACTCTCTCTTTCTCAAATAATTTTTTTTTTTTAACTACCCTGGAGAATGGCCTTGAAAGGAGACTGGTGGGGGGGGGGGGAGTCTCAACAATCCAAGTGATATACATAAAAAGGAGTCAGGAGAATGAGGGAGTGAACATTGCTTTCTTTGCCTTGCTGATGGGGGATGTTTGGGATCCCACAATGATAAACGTCATTCTGCTCAAGGCAGGGAGGTACTCTGTCATTTGTCCAACCACCGGCAATACAGAGTGACCCCTCCCCAGACCAGCAGCCCTATTTGGCCCAGACTCTCTTTGCCTTGGAATGCCCCGATAAATGGCCCATTAGCAGCCCACAAAGAGATTAAGAAACAATTTCGTTTAAAGAGAATGCACAATTTAACAAAAACGATCCTTGAATCAGAATGTTCTGCTTCTGCTATCTTTCATGAACCAAAGAAGCAGGGGTTTTGAGGTCACGGACGACCGGACCATATTTTTATTCTTATCTCCCTATTTTCTACTCCATAATGAAATTTAAATAGCTTGCTATCGTTAAGTAAATAATTGGCGCCATAACAGCCTTCTGGAAGTTTTTAATTGTGTCAGACCAGCACTTCAATTCTAAACATTCCTTACAACGGAGTGATACTGAGAGCTTTGGGTGTCTTCTTGGCAGATGCTGATAGGAACACAAAATGGGATAAGAAGGCTAGAACTTCCCACTCATCTTCAACAGGCTCCATTATTCAAAGATCATAAAATGCCTGAGGCAATGCCTTCACATTGTGGGATGGGGAGAGAGAGGAGAGTCTGAGTGAGAAGCAGCAAGTCTGAATGACAGTCCCTTCCAGGCTCATGCCCAGCTTTGTGATTTGAGACAAGCCAGTCAACAACCTCTTTGGACCTCATTTTCCTCCTGTGTATACCTGACTCTTTAGCCAGGGTATCCCCTCTTCCCAGTCCCAGGTCAGGTGTTCTAGCAAGCAATAGGCTTACCCCCAAATTTCCAGAACAGGAACTCCCCATTCACCTGTATATAGAGCAACACGTCCAAAGGTCTGCTTTGGTCTTACCAGTGTTCCAGGGACATGGGGGTTGGCGGCGGTGCGGGATGTGTGCCCAGAGGGTGATGCAAGAAAGACTCCAGCTCACTGTAACGGAGATGAAGGGTCACCCCCCCACCCCGAGACAAAGGTTTCCAAGGTCAGGTATAATTAGAGACACCAAGTGAAACAAATCAAACAGACTTTTTTACCTTGACATTTCCAAGAGCCATAGCTCATGGGCTTTGAGAATTTCCTAGAAGGAAGGACAGAAGTCTTGGACCAAGGAATCTGCTTTCAAAGATCAATACTCAGGGCTGGCATGCCTTAAAAAGCAGGTGTATGCTGCTGCTTATTTTTCATTCATTGTCCTCTACTCAGGGTGTACCCAACCCTGGCTTCAGAAGGACATCCCCTGAGCGGCTTACCTGGACGTCAGTCACTAGAGATTTAGCTTTCATTGGTCTGAGGGGTCGGGCCCGGGCACAAGTTTTCTTCCAAGTCCCCTGTGAGTCTAACCTACAGCCGGTGTGAAGAATCACTCAGGAAACATGGGAAGGAACCTCCTCTGCTTATGCTTTTCGTAGAGCACGGAAAGGGGAGCACATCCCCACCCTGAGGTGAGTACTGCAGAGCAAACCCAGAGAAAAGTTCATCTCTCCACCCTGAGTCAAAAACCACAGGGTCCAGAGCCCCTGCCTACCAGGAGGCTCTCCTTGGAAAATCATGAATGATGAATGCAGTAGTTTCTGGCAGTCACTTATTCAATTGGGATTCTAGCCCTAATCATCTCTTAAAACCCTGTGGATTTTTGCTTTCAAAATGGAAATAACTTTACTGATTTTCTGGTTGTAAATTTAATGTCTGCTCATCATGGAGGGAAGAAAACCACATGAAAGTGTAAAGCAAAAAATAAACAATTATTCTTAATCCCCTCTCCCTGTGAGCACATTTATTCACTTCCAGTCCTTTCTGTGTTTGTAATGTTGTTCTGTAATCTGGCCTTTTTACTTATCAGTATCCCTTGAATGTCTTTCCACCCCAATATAAATAAAACTACACCATCATTTTTACTGGTCCTATCATATTCTGGGAACGCCATAAATTATTTAACCGATCCCTGTGTTTAGCTGCTGTAGTGGTTACCATCAATGAAGGGGTAGATATCCTTGCACAGGTGTCTGATCGGTTCCGAAGAATAAAGTCCTAGACGTGGAATTGCTCAGTCCAAACCCCAGCCAACTGTTCAGCCCCTTGGCTAGGCCTCCATTTCCACTTACCCATCTGGGGTGGGGGGGGGGGGCACCCCCCCCCCCCCCCCCCCCCCCCCCCCCCCCCCCCCGCCCTTCCCCCCCCGGCGGGTTCCTCAAATGTCCCCCTCCCGCGGGGGGGGGGGGGGGGGGGGGGCTACTCTCCCTCTCACCTCCTCCTCCCTGTCCTACCAGCTGCCTTCACTCCCTGGTCTGTTTCATAAAGTGTTTTCTACCTGCTATTGGTCCAAAACCCTCCCCTTTCTATCAAGTCTCCTTCAAGCTTTATCTCTTAAAGCCAATATTTTACTGTAGAAAGACTTCTTGGCTGGGGCACCTGGGTAGATCAGTCAGTTAAGCACCCACCTCTTGATCTGGGCTCAGGTCATGATCTCAGGGTCATTAGATTAAGCCCTGTGTTGGGCTCTGCCCTCAGTGGGGAGTCTGCTTGAGATTCTCTCCCTCTGTCCCTCCCTCTGCTCTCGTGCTCTCTCTCTTTCCTTCTCCCAAACAGATAAATATTTTTAAAGATTTTATTTATTCATTTGACAGACAGAGATCACAAGTAGGCAGAGAGGCAGGCAGGGGGAGCTGGGAAGCAGGCTCCCTGCTGAGCAGAGCCCAATTTGGAACTCGATCCCAGGACCCTGAGATCATGACCTGAGCCAAAGGCAGAAGGTTAACCCCCTGAGCCACCCAGGTGCCCCTAAATAAATATTTTTAAAAGGAAGGAAGGAAAGAAAAAGAAAAGGAGAGGAGGGGAGAGAAGGGGAGGGGAGAAGAGAAAAGAGAAGAAAAGAAAAAGAAGAGAAAAGAAGCCCTTCCTGGCTCTGTGCAAATCTCCCCTCTGCTTGCACCAGCAGGCTCAGTCCAGACCCAAGGTCTCATCCCCCAGCAGAGGTCACCAAATCCTCTTGCAAGGAGGCAGCAGGCTAAGGTGGACCTTTCTGGAAAGCCTCCCCCACATACCCCCACTTCCCCTTTGCCCTCCCCGAGGAGCACCAGCACTTCCCTCTGTGACAGCACTTGTCACGGTGTGTTATCATTGTTGACATGTCAGCCTTCTCTCTGGGCACTGAGTCACTTTTCCCCTCATCCCTATGCCTCCTGACTCCAGCGCCATATCGGCCCAGAAGGCGCCTTCAAGGTTTACTGAATGTCTGCTTTAAAAGGCCACGTTTTTCCAGGAAGAATGCTCAGCCGCATTAGGTATTACCTAATACTGAAAAGGAGTAGCTAATATTGAAAGGAGTAACTACGACCCACATTCTCACCTTCTGTCAGAAAGTACACCACCTCAAACCCACACCTGAGCTGACTCTCTCTTGACCCAAATTCTCTCTCAGAGTTTGGGGGTGCCCAAGCGGGGGTATAACAGTGTGTAGCTCAGGTTCTAGTTGGTTACTATAGTTAAGTCACGTAAATTCAAAATTATTACATACCCCAGGGTTTTGTTGATATCTCTCATAAACAATAAAATTATTTTCTTAGACTCTTGCTGCTATCTCATACCATGGTCACGTCAAGATAACCCATCCAGCTAGAACATAATTGGGACAGTGGGTTTAAGAAGAATCACACGAAACATCTCCGAAACTCACATTCTAATGTGTTTTCACTTTTAATTAAAGAAATAAAGCATATCAACCCATGTCATTTGTTCTTTCTGGTTTCAATTTTTTAATTAAAAGATCCTCAGATTCTTCCAGTGAAGGGGGAAGGATGTAGGAGAAAGTGAATCAGGGAAGGGTCATTTTGCACAATTTGGGAAATAGACATATGGGTCCCCCTTCCCCCAAAAGCAAGCACACGCGATTGCCCACACCTATTTCTGCTCCCATCTGGGAACCCTCTTCCACCCACAACTTCTCCCAGAGGAGGTATTTCTGCCTCTGAGCTCCTGTTTATTGGTCTGGCCGGGAGTTAGAAATAGCCAGGCCAGCGTTAGTGTAAACAGGGTCTGCGGGGACAGGAGCGGGTAAATGGAGAGTTGTTTTGGGAGGGTCATACTGGCTAATTCAAACGTGTGTTCTTGGGAAACATGACAACATTCACACAAAGTCTTCCTTATTCACGGCTGTTTGTGGATAAAATGCACATTGAATCCTTCTGAGTGCTGCCTTTAATTCCCTGCCTCCCAGTTAAGAACAGCACGAGCCTCTCGGCTGCAGGCAGCTGTCCTTGCAGACTGCAAAATTAACCCAAGTCCAAGTACCTGGAGGAGCAGGAATGGCCCCACTCAGTAGAGAAGACACAGTTTTTTTCCGGAATCTCCCGGATACATATCGCTCAGCAAGCCTTTTCATTCTTACCTTGAAAAATAAGTCCAATCACAGACCTTCTTGAAACAATTCACTCTGCAAACGCATACTGGGGTCTTAGTTGGCAAAACTACCAGGAACTGAGAGAAAATAAAGAAAATGAAGACATAATAATTGGTCTTCAAAAAGCTTTACAGATTAAAGGTTCTTACCAACTAATGGGGGGAGGGGTGGATGAGGGGGACATCAGTGGGAAGTCTACTGAGCAGCGCTACCTACCTACCTAACTACCTACCTACCTAACCTACTAGATATAAAATGGCAGAGATTAAAGGCAGGGAATTCTCTCCCCGTCTGTGAAGATAGTTTCACAGCAGAATTCTCTCTAAATTCTGTTCTGCTTCTTATGCCTCAGTATTGAGAAAGTATTGAGAAAAGCTTTGCCAGTGTCAAATTTTCTTGCCACTTAAATTACAAGAAAATATCACTGAGTTTGCACAGTATAAAGAATTTCAGGGTCCCGAAATCTTAAAAAGGAAGACCGGGATTCTAAAATTTCAAGATGGACATGCCAACCCATTGAACTCAAACAGATACAGGAGATTTTCATTACTGCCTTTTATCATCCCATCCACAAAGAGTTTGTGGAGTTGAGTGCATAGATATGCAGGAAAAATACCCTGAAGCTTGAAGGAAGGTTCTCCAGTTCCTCCCATATTTAATCCGGGGCCCTAAACCCAAGGTTCCTGGATTAGTAAGAAAGCAGGGCTCATGGTCAATGGGGAAGCATGATTTTTTTCAACCAAACAGAGCCCCTGAGAGTTACTTTTAGGCCAAGAGCATCATATATATTGCACACATCTGAATAACTTCCCCATTCCATGCCCTAAGTAGACATCATAAATGGTCCGCAGCATTTCTTCTCACAAAGCCCCAGACGCTGCCCCAGGATTTCTTTCAAGGTAGGACTCCAGAAAGTCACTACCAATTAACAAATTGTCACAAGAAATGAAATCTCTGTCCTCAGCTTTGTCCAGTTCACTGTAAGGGACACTTGTCTTCCCATGAAAAGAACAATAGGACTGATAGCAATTCAGGTCTTGGGCCCTTCCAAAAGCCAGAGACTTGACGCACATCGTGAAAATGGCCCTGTCTTCTTCTTTTTTTTTTTTTTTTAAAGATTTTATTTATTTATTTGACAGACAGAGATCACAAGTAGGCAGAGAGGCAGGCAGAGAGAGAGAAAGAGAGGAGTTAGCAGGCTCCCCACAGAGCAGAGAGCCCCACACGGGGCTCGATTCCAGGACCCTGGGACCATGACCTGAGCCAAAGGCAGAGGCTTTAACCCACTGAGCCACCCAGGCGCCCCGGCCCTGTCTTCTTAAACTGAATTTGTTAGATATAATCTTTCAGGGCTTGCTGAATAAATAATGCTCTCAAATTTTGGTTGCCTCCAGTTTGAGTTTTTAAATAGATGTAAATATATGAAGGTTTCAACTTTCTGAGCAGTTAACTTAAGGGAGTGCTAAGCCACTTTACAAGGGGATTTGCCAAGGATTTCTTTAAATGCCAAGTTCTTCTCCACCAACTGCTTTAAAAACTCTTAACTACCTGAAAGCAAAGGAAAGGAACAGGATGATTGGATAAACATAAATCCCATCTGTGTGGCACCCCACCCATTAGAAAATGAACTCCACACAACCATGAAGCAGCTGTGAGGAAACGTGATGCTATTTACACAACTCTTATCTCTACACACTTCTTCAGAAAAAACTCAATTCTTTGAAACAATCTCACACTGGGCTTGACATAGAGGGTCTTGTGGCTCAGTCTCTGTCAAGTATGAATCACAGGCCAAGGATAGAAAACCTCATGGAGAGGCAGGAAAGGAACTGGTCATTTATCATTGAAAGCACACATTAGGACATGTTCAAAAAGCACAAGTCAACTGCTCAAATAATCCTGAGGTTTTCACCTAATCACAGGCCGGTCATTCTCAGTCAGTGGTTACTGAGGTCAGCCCAGTTTACTTAAGAGCAGGGACTTCAAACTCCTTTTCCTGGAGGAGCCTTAGGGCTGCCCACCTAGGAAGGGAGGTAGAAAAGACAGCAGTCTAAAACTCCCCCCAACAAGTATACACAAGCTTCAGTCAGACAGAACAGCCCCTTCTTTCATCTCTTTTATGACCTGACGTTGCTCATAAGATTTGATTTACTTAGAAAGGGCTTTCCTACCTGCCCCCACCAAAAAAGTGGGTTTTTTCCCCTTAATTACTGATATTATATATTCTAACAAGTGGTCAGACATCAACATGGTCCCCAGAATCAAAACCAACAAACAGAATCATACGGGAGATAAATGTCCCTGCACCAAATACACAAAACTGAATTTTTTCAACTTTTTATTTGGAAATAACTTTAAACTTAGAGAAAAGTTACAAGAATGAAAATAGTAAAAGAATGCCTGATTTTCTTTTATCTAGATCAGATAGATCTAGATTCCACCCCCTGCCTGTGTGTGTGCGTGCGTGTGTGTGTGTGTTTTCCCATAAATCACTGTAGAGAAAATTACATACATCAGAGCCATTTGTTGTATTTCCTATTAACAGAGACATTCTATTATGTAACTATAGGATGGTTATCATCTTCAATAAATTTAACATTGGAACAAACTTCAATCTGCCCATACCCTGTTTTTGTCAACTGTTCTAATAATGTCTTAACAGCATTTTCCCTCTGTATGCAATCCAGTCTAGGGTCATGGGTTGCATTTAAATCTCATGTCTCTTTATCCTTCTTTAATCTGGAACACTTCCAGGGTCTTTCTTGATCATCCATGACAACAATTTTTTTTAAGTATAGAATTCCCCCTTTCCCCTATTTTTAATAGATTGCTTCTCATTTGGAGTTTGTCTAATGTTTCCTCATGATTCAGGTCATACCTTCTCAGCCAGGATACTGCATAGGTGCTGTACCCTTCTCAAGGTGTTGCATCCAGAGACACATGATGTCCATCTGCTGTCATGGCTGATGGACATTTTCATCAGTCAAGATGTCAAATTTCTCCACTGCGTATTTGCTATTTTTTTCCCAGGGATCTAGAAATCAGTCTGTGGGAGATACTTTAAGATCATGCTCCTAATCTAAATTTCCCCCTAAATTTAGCATGCGTCGACAATTCTTGCTTGATCCGATCTTTCTCATAATGGTTATAAAACACTAACTTTCCAACTTTGGTACCTTCTCCCAATTTACCAGTTGGCATTCAGCATTTCATTATAAACGAGAGCCCTATTTTCTCCCTCATATATTTATTACTAATGTATCCATTTGCTATTGGTATGTATTCATGAATTCCTATTTATGACTCATTATGTTTATGACTCATTATGGTACTTCATTATTTTGATATTCAAATTGTCGCAGATTTAACCAATAGGAGTCCTTTCAAGCTGAGTCGTCCTCATAACATGCCTCCGTCTCTTTTTGAGCACTTTCTTAATTTCTAGCATAACAAAATGTCCCAGGTTTATTTTGCATTGATTCTACCCCAGCCCTGGAATCAGCTGGTTGTCTCAGGAGCCCTGGCTCCTTTTAGGGGGGAATGGTGTTAGAGACCAATATCTGGGCACTGGTGTGCTCAATGTAATTGAGGTATTATTGCTTCTTAGCCCTTTCAGCAAAGTTAGGTAATATATACATTATATACATTTATACTTAAAAATATACACTCACAGGACACCTAGATGACTCAGTTGGTTAAGTGTCTGACTCTTGATTTTGGCTCAGGTCATGATCTCAGGGTGGTGGGACTGGGACCGCATCCAGCTCCATATTCAGCATGGAATCTGAATGTGGCCCTCTCCCTTTCCTCCCCTCCTTCACTTGTGACCTCTCTCTCTCTCTCAAATAAGTAAATAAAATCTTTAAAAACAAAACAAATATATATACACACATACATATACATACACACACACATACATATACATGTTCATATATACATATACATACATAAACACATACATATATATGTTTTAGAAATATGGTTCACACTAATAGATTTAATTTCAATCCATTGCAATATGGCTCTTTTTCCTTCCCCTTTTCCATAGTGTGTCCCTTCTTTCCTAGTAAGAGCCCTGGCTCTCAACAACAATACATTTACTCATCGGCTCAATCCCATTACACATATATAACTGTTTCAGAATTGCTTTTCCCTACTACCAAAAAAAAAAAAAAAGCCTACTAAAAAGAATTCAGGATTTGTGTGCAATCTCCCTACCTGCTTCTTTCTAAGACAGGGTATATAGTGAAATATTGTATTTATAAGTAATTCAGATTAGTCATTTCTTTTTTCTCTCTCTCTCTTCAGTATGATTACAGTATTCATCTGAAATACAATTGGGTGATTTGTTTCAGTTTGCTTTCAGTTTTAGGGATTTTTCCCCTGCCTGTCCTTATTCGTTTTATTTTTGAATAGAGAACATTAACATATTTCTGAAGATCGAAACTATACAAAAAGATAACACTCAGAGAAGTATTACTCCCTCCATCTCTCTTCTGCACTATTCTCCTTACCTCCTGCAGGTAAACAACTTAATATTTTCTGATTTACCTTTCCTGGGTTTCTTTTGTAAAGATGAGCAAATGTATATGTTTTCTGATTTTCCTTCTTTTTTTAATTTTTTTATTTTTTTAATAAACATATATTATTAGCCCCAGGGGTACAGGTCTGTGAATCGCCAGGTTTACACACTTCACAGCACTCACCATAGCACATACCCTCACCAATGTCCATAACCCTACCACCCTCTCCCAACCCCCCTCCCCCTTCCTTCTTTTTTACACAGAAGGTAGCATAACGTATATATTATGTGTATATGTTATGTTATATGTATACACACTATATCTGTTCCTTTGCACATTGCTCTTTTAAATGAATAAAATCTCCTAGAAATCATTCCATATCAGTTCATAAAGATTTTTTTCATTCTTGCTTATTGCTACATGGCACTCCTCTGTGGGTGAGTCAAAGATTTTTCAATTCTCGGGGCACCTGGGTGGCTCAGTGGGTTAAGCCGCTGCCTTCGGCTCAGGTCATGATCTCAGAGTCCTGGGATCGAGTCCCGCATCGGGCTCTCTGCTCAGCAGAGAGCCTGCTTCCCTCTCTCTCTCTCTCTGGCTGCCTCTCCGTCTACTTGTGATTTCTCTCTGTCAAATTAATAAATAAAATCTTTAAAAAAAAAAAAGAGATTTTTCAATTCTCTATGTTTGGACATTGAGAGGGGTCCAATGTCTTTGTGATTACAAATACTATTTATCAATATTTGTATTTTGTATAGTATTTGTAAAACAGAAATATAATAATATTATGAATATAATTATGTGTATTTATAAGTGAATAAATTTATATATTTGTATTTTCATATTGATGGAATTATATCAGGGTAAATTACTAGAAGTTGGATTGCTGGAGCAAAGGATAAATGCACATAAAGTTTTGATACATATCACTAAACTACAGCCCCCATAGGAATTGTACCATCTTTCCTTCCTACCAATAATATATGAAAATACCTATTTCCTCATAGCCTTGCCAACAAGTATATTTTTAAGCTCTCAAGTTTTTGCAAATCTGATGGGGCAAGGTTGGATTTTAAAGAAATGAACACAGTTTTACACATTAAAGATTTATAATGAAATAA
Source organism: Mustela nigripes (assembly GCF_022355385.1). Classification (NCBI taxonomy): domain Eukaryota; kingdom Metazoa; phylum Chordata; class Mammalia; order Carnivora; family Mustelidae; genus Mustela; species Mustela nigripes. Next base: position 29,120,603 of record NC_081559.1, on the reverse strand, counting down.
TAGAAAGAGCATATACAAAGATCATTGGAGTGAATGGGGCAGCAGGGATGACCTAATGTGTTCTGCATTATAAATACATAAATGAGGGATTACGAAGTACAATGAGATGAAAGAAGGAAGAGACTGAACTAATAAAAATCCAATTACTTCTCAATCTCTGAAATTAAAAAGATTGTTAAATTAACATTATATGCAGGCAAGGAGAGTCAGTTTTACTGAGTGATGAATGAGTTCTGGGGTTGCATATTTAGATGGGGATAATGCCAAAATGCATTTTCTTCCTATTAAAATGCCAAGATGCATTGGCTTCTTCCTGATGAAATGCTACCTCTGTACGCCATATATATGTATTTAGTGGCATTTGTCTCACCGTATTACAATTATTTATTTTCAAGTGTGTATCTCTCCTAGGTGGTGAGCTTACTGAGGATGAAACTACATCTTATTCCTCTGTATTTCTAGAACAGAATAATTACAGATGAGTGTGACCCCTTGCAATTAGATCTTGGTTACAAGAAAAGAAGGAAATGTGGACTAGAAGATGGAAGTATTCAGTAACAACCTAAAATGGAGGCAACATATATCAAAACATCGAGGGTCATTCCAGTGTGAAATTTTGTTGAAAGAAACACTTTTTCCACAGCCGACCTACTGCAACTTTTCCACACGATATTTTCTAAACATATATTTAAATACAAATTCCCATCAGAATAAGAGAAGGAAGTCACATCCCAGGGATGATGGCAAATGCCCAGGGAACAGGAAAAAAATTAGAAACTTCATGAATTTTGTCAAGATTAATCTTTTGGTACCTAAGTAAATCTCCAGGCTTTGATTACAGGTGTCAGTGCCGAACAACACCTCGGTGAGAAATGGAAGTCAGTGGGATTCAATGAAGCATGAAATTTAAGCACAGAATCGTTTACTAGCAGGCGTTAATGACTAATAAGGCATCGTTATCACTAACGTAATAAATAAACTTGAGATCTTGCCAACATTTTCATGTATTAATTCTGTGGATCCTGATAGTCTCAGGGAATAAGTTTCTTGTGATAATATTTTTACAGAAGGAGAAATCAGATCTTACTTATTTTATCCAAGATCAGTGGGCCCTGATTTTCTGAACTCTATGACTGCACGCTACAGGCCAAAGGAGTCAAATTAAAGCCTAAGAAGTGATTAGAGTTGACGGGAGAAATAGAAACCCAACTCTAATTAAGGAATTTGCTAATTTGCCCTTCTCTCTGCAGACATTACTCCATTCTTGGTCTATAGCCCTGGCACAGACTTGACCTCAATCATGCTTTCTGCAAAGCAGCAATGGGAGACACAGAATATCATATCCAAGTTATATTTGGCCACAAAACAAATCCCTTCTGTCCTTTCTAGAGCTATATCCCCCAATCCTTTGGGACACAGAGTTGCCCACTGCCCCCCCCCCCAGACACCATTCTAAAGGGCTTCCTGTTTTGAATCTGTCCAGAGCCCACCTTCCTGAATTGGCATCCAGGCTTTCCCAGGCATGATCTACCCAAGGCTCTGGGCCACACCAGCTTCCTGCTTGGCTTTCCCTTTCCCTTTTGGCCCATTTCAACCTGGTAACATAGGCTCTGGGCAGTCTACTTCGTGATAGACTGGGAAATCTACCAGGATGCAGTCCCCAGAACCACCCCCAGGCCCCACAAGTCATGACCAGTGCTCAGTGCCCACATCTGGCCAAGGCTTGAAATTATCCGTGACCAAAACAAGGCTCGAAATTGTCAATGACTGGAACAAGGGACAGGCTGTCAGCATTTCTAGTGCTCTTCCAAGGCTACAGGTGAAATTAATTCAACACATTTTCTTTACCATCTACCACTGAACACCACAGAAGTTAAATATACTCAAGGGAAAAGGGAAACAATGTGAGGAAAAGACATGCTATAAGCATATGAATCTAGGCATTTCTGTGTCTCCTCTCTCTATTCTTAGCCACCACAAGCATAGCGGTTAAGGGCACAAGTTCTGCAAACGGCTGCCTGGGTTCCAATCCTGGTTCTGCTACTAACGGTATCAGTTTGGGCAAGCAATTTTACCTTCCCTGGGCCCCATTTTCTTCATCTGCAAAATAGAGATAATACTAGGACCTATCTCATCGGGTTGTTATGAAGAATCAATGTAAAATCCATGTGAAAGCACTTACAACAGTGCCTGGCACGTTTTAACTTTTATTTCCATCGCTTCTCTTTACTTAGGCTTCAAATGTCTCTTATTTTCCTGCCATTTCTAATTAGTTGTCAAGTCCAGTCATTATGTCACCAAGTGTCTCACACATTCTCTAGTTCATCTCCATTCCCTCTGTCACTACTTAAATCCAGGCTCTGAGGTAGAGTCTACCAGTGGTCTTCCCCACCCTCCTTCCTCCTTTTCTCCTTCATAACAGAACCTTCAGTGTTAGCCAGACTTACGGCCACCCAGCTAGAGATTCTACTTCTCAGACTCCTCTCTGGTTAGGTGTGGCCATGTGACAAGTTCTAACCAATGAAAAATGAATAAAAGTGTTATGTGGAACTTCGGGGAAGTTTCCATTAAAAGGCATGTTTTTGTATACCCTTCCTCTGTTTTGCTGCTGGATTGGTATTGGTGACAATAGCAGCTCTCTAGGGATGACAAACAGCTACAGAACACCAGATCCCTGATAACTAGGGAGCCTACACATCAGTTCTTGACTTTTTACCACCACTTCTTTATATGAGAGAGAAATAAACATGTAACTTGTGAAAGCTACTAAAATAAGCAGAGGAAATCAACCCTGACTAATACAGACCCCATTATCTCAGTTTCTCCTAGATCACAGCAACAGCTTCCTGATTTCTCTCCCCATCAGCCTCTCTTTTCATAAAGCGGCCAGATCAAGCTCCCTAAAGCACAGTTCTACACCCTCCCAGAGCCTTCAATGACCTCCTCCATTGCCCAATCTCTTTAGCTACTGCTATCTGGCCCCTACCTATCTTTCCATCCTTATTTCCACTCCTTTCCTTCTTGCCAACCCAAACCCAATGACTTCCTACTTCACATCCTCTGCACATTCTTCCCTGCCTTTTGTCTTTTGCTCATTCTCTTCCTTAAAATTTCTGTGCCTGACTTAGATTTTCTTTCAGGGCTCAAGCAACATTCAACTTCCTCCATGAGGCCAACCTGCCTTGATCCCTTAAACCAGGAGTAATTCTCTGACCCCACAACCTCCCTATCACTCACTCCTGCTTGTGTTGGGGACCCCAGAAACCTGCCTATGCTAAGACTGGGTCACATTCCTGTCCACCTGGTGCCAGGCCTGGCCTGTTCACCTTCTTTCTTGGTCCTCTTTCTACCCACCAGACTCCCACGCTTCTCCCTTTCCTGGTCAAGCTTCCTCAGGCTTTCTTTCCTCCCCACTCCTAGAGACAAGGACACTAGTGAGCCCACTCACTAAAGGGCTTTACCATCAATCCCTAAATCCCAAGAAGGAAATCTTGGTGGGGAGGAGATAAACATAATAAATGTGAGACGAGTCATAAGCTTATGGAAGCTCACCAGCCTCTCTGATTGGCCCTCCCCACTCACTGGTTCTTCCGTCTTCTTGAGCTTGATGCCATAAGCACCACTGGACTCCTGCCTTTCCATTTCATTTCTACAAGGAAGGTTCACAAAAATCCCCACCCCACTTTAAACCAGTTGCCAACATATGCCATAAAGGCCCTCTTCCCATCCACTGGGAAATAGAAATCCAAATAGAAGTCCAAAGCAGACTTTTCCTGGTTCAAATGAACATACTGTATCTCAAGAAACCCTCAGATAGGAGAGAATGCTTTCAGGAGAGAGGGAGTCCTTTGGGGGAACTTCCCATACCCTCCTTCCTTGCACTGTATCACTTTCTACTTTAGTGCACCATATAAATCTGCCTATTTATTTGTGTCCCTGCTCATCCCCTGCTAAACTGACTTCTCTCTTGGTAGACTATAAACTCTTCAGGAAAGAATTGAAATTCGACTCATCTTTGCAGCCCCACAAACATATCAAGACCAATATTTTGCATGAATAGCTACTCATTCCAATACTAAATTAAAATGTATGACATTAACTAATTAACAGAATCAATGAAGACTGAGTTTGGCAGAAAGAATCTACAGAGAAGATATGGCTCCAAACCATCCTATAAAGAATGGATAGAATTTGGACTTGCTGAGAACAGAGAGAAATGCTATGAGCAGGGGTTGCTAGAACCTTAGGTTAAAGTTCTAAAAGAATCCCTTTTGTCTGCCGAGGGGCCTTCAGCTCTAAGCAGCCTTACTCAGAAACTCAGAAATTTCTGAAGTAAGCTATTTTAGGACCTTTAACATTCTAAGTCCATTTGGAATAACTGGACTTCTGGAAAAACAGTGACAGGTTCACGAGAAACCTTAGACCCAGGTCCAGGTCCTGTACTTTGCACAGTTTTCCCACCCCTAAATGGCCCCCATCCAGTTTTGGAATCTAGTAATAAAAATAATAAACTCTGTGTGTGTGTGTGTGTGTGTGTGTGTGTGTGTGTGTGTGTCAAGAAGATGGAGGGGAAGGTTGATATGACACTTATTGAATACATGTGGTGTTCCATATTCTCTAATTTGAAAAATTCATCTTAAATGAGAAGAGCAGTTAGAATCATATCAGGTTCATCTCTGTCAGAGCCTTTTAAGTGAAATTATATGGACTTGCAACCAAGGCAAGAAATTCTACCTCTGGAAGGCAAACATTTATTTTATAAGATAGGCTATCAATCCCAAAATGATTACTGATGGTTAAGGAAGGATTCAAACCAATTAGATTCTGTGTTCAAGTTGATTCCATCCCATTTTTCAATGCCGCTGTGAAGTCTTTATATAACAGAGGGCCAGTCCCTCCTAACCACAAGAGGTCACAGATGAGAGGGACAGTCTGACCCAAGCTTCATGCAGAGCAGATGTCCTTGCTTCATGCCAATTAGGAGGCAGAAACTGTGCTCTCTGGCTCTTGCCTCTGATTATCTGTTTATGTGAAGTTATATGTAACTAGAACCGCTCTTTGAAAGCTGAGCAGGGTGGAAGCCATTTAAAATTATTTCACTTCTAATTATAAGCCAGATAAAGCTCTTTTCATGCAAGGGGAGGACACCAGAGAGACTGTCAAGGTTCAGAATATTCCATGGGTGACAGGTGGTCTGAATATTTGAAGAACTTTCTGTGTCCAAGATAACCTTGACTGGAGAGTGAGCAGGGGAATTTTAAAGGAAATATGAACTTTGCATGCAAAGTTGGAGCACATTAAACACTTACCCAGATCTCGTTTTAGAAAATGCATTGGCCAGGGACGCCTGGGTGGCTCAGTTGGTTAAGCGGCTGCCTTCAGCTCAGGTCATGATCCCAGCATACTGGGATCAAGTCCCACATCAGGCTCCTTGCTCCGCAGGGAGCCTGCTTCTCCTTCTGCCTCTGCCTTCCACTCTGTCTGCCTGTGCGCTCTCTCTCTCTGTCTAACAAATAAATAAAATCTTTTAAAAAAAAAAAAAGAAAGAAAGAAAAGAAAAGAAAAAAGAAAATGCATTGGCCAAATGGGACCGTTGGGTTTCTTTGGGAGCTCATATGGTAACAAGTATGGACTATGGGCTTTGGTGCCAGATAGAGCTAGGCTAAGAAAACTAGCTCAAGTTAGTAAATCTCTCAGAGCCTTGGGCTATTTATCTATAAGAGGTGGGAAATAATTCCTACTTACAGGGTTGTTGTTCTAAAAATTACATGAAATAATGTATGTGAAACCATTAGCCCTAGGGTTGGCACACAGCCACTGCTCTTGTATATGACAGCTTTTATCCTACTTATTATTATGAACCAAAGTCATAATTACAAGTTTGGAATAGTAAGTCAGGACAGGTCGACAACATATGACTGACTTCACTTAGGCAAGAAGAATTTACAATTTCTCTGGCCCGAGAAAATTGGACCAGAGAAGTGCAGTCTCCACCTTCACCACTGTTACATGAATCCCAAAGCTTTTTACCCTTCCCCATCTTCTTCCCTATTCTTGGCCCTTCAGGCAGAGTCATATGTCTCAGAAATTCAGCACAGGGTGCAATGTTCAGATCTAAGAACTCCAGGCAAATCGAGAGATCAGCTCTCATGATCTTACATGAAGGCACGTGCCCAACTCCACAAGAGCTGACCCATTACAGTGTCATGGAGGAGGAGGAGGGTCTAGTTGGACCAGCTAAGCATGGGTACAACACTGGACTTCAGGGAGAAACAGTCACATGTCAGGGATGATATTGACCCATGATCCCAGGTATTACCAACCCCAGTTTGGAAAGTTCGCCCATTAGAAATTCAATGGACTGTAAAGAAAACAATTATTTCAACAGTATTCAGTTGCCTCATCCGACAAAGCCAGGAGGTAGGTCCTTATAAATCCATTGCACCCCATCAGTTGGCCATAAATTTTAGACATGTCATCTAACACTTAATTTCAAGGCTGAACAAAATATCTTGGCTCATATCTTGGTAATCCAAACTGTATGCAAAAAAAAAAAAAAAAGAAGAAGGTAGGGATCTAAGTCAGCGGCAATATTTGAAATATTTTATCAGCTGGTATAACACGACTACAAACCAATCAGGCATTTTAACCATTTTAAACATTCCTTTCTGAAACAGAAAGACACCGTCCTTTTCCATAACCCTAGTCTAACACCACCAGTGCATGCTGGCTGAGTACCCTGAATGGAATTAATTTTTCTTCACTCTGGTGTTCAGAATGTGCATTAACCAGCGAGCACCAGCTTTATACAAAAACTTGAATGCCAAGTTTAATCCTGTGTGATTGAAAAAAGCTGAGCTCCACATCCCCCCAAACTGGGCTTAAATGCAGAACTCAACAGGCTTGTAATTACATGCAACACCACAATCGAGCATGACTATAATACCATTTTACTATACAAAGGAGAATTATTGAGTTCTATTCACAAGAGAAAGTACTACAAAGATTCCTCTCTCAGTAGGATAAAAAGAGCACGTCACAGCATATATTTTTCCCATAATTAATTTTTATGAAACCAAGAATAAAGGATAAGGCACCTGATTTCCGTATTTTTTAATGTGCCCTGGGGGAGTTCTAGCAAACCACAAGAAGCAGGAACAATGATGGGACCCATCCAGATTCCAGTAGATGAGTAAGCAGTAATCCCAGTGTGAGAGGCAAATTTATTTTGGTATCCTTAACTGCTCCTCCCCCATCTCCTGTCCCCAATACCCCACCCAAAATGGGACCACCCAAAATCCACCCCCAAATGGATGAGTCTTTCCTATATCGAAGGCCCCTAGGGAAGTCTACTGGTCTTTATCTTAATGGCTAACACCAAGCGTTGTCAGAAAACCCTGTGCCACAAGGAAGCATTACATTAAGGAGATGGCCACCCTTTCTGACTCAGCCACATTTCCAGGTGGCACTCTCATGCGTCATCTTCCCTTCAAAGTATGGTGGTCACTTCAGCTCCCCTCTCCAACCGAGTTAGTGGGTATCACTGCCTACAAGGACTCCTGAGAGCCCAGGGAGCTAGCCGGTGGGAGGGACAAGCCAAGAACACGGTTCCAGATGGCAGGCTGCCCACCAACACAGCTCTCCCTCTCCTCTTCCACCCTTCCCCACTTCCTGGTCTGAAAACCAGCCCTAGAATTCAGACCAGACCGTCTCAGCTTTCACTGCCTCATAGACCCAGAGCCTCAGGCACCTCCTCTTCTTCAAGCCTCCTCCCTGACCCTGGCCCCAAAATGTCTGGTCAAACTTCTTTCCTGGAAAATGGAACTACCCATCACCTTTCTCAACGTCTACAGTTGTCCCAGATCTCACACGGGTAGGGTGGGGGGAGGTTAGTTTTAGTGAGTCTCCTTGGGACAAGACTTATTCTCCTTGAGACAGCTAAGGTATCTTTCTGACCCTATCTTGCCGGAACAGAGAGAAAATACAGATTTAATCTCCAGTACGTATACTGCTATAGTATTTTTTTTTTATTCTGTGTATAGTGGAGGTAGAGCAAATATGATGAGTCTTCTCCACGTAATCCTTGAAAATTATTGTAGAAAACCTCCCCCTTATTCCTTTTTCTCAACTTAGAACCTAGTTCCTTTCCTTCACATGCCAGATAATTCAAAGCAAGTACAATTAAGTAAACATTCTGCATAAAGCAATTTGTTTTTCATTATAAAATGCCAACTTGAAAACAGTAAATTTTTATTTCAGCAACTTTATATTCACGCCAGCTATGGATGCATGTCTCATTTAGAATTGGTAGCAATGTACTAATTAATTAATCGCATTAAAGAGTTTACAAGGTTGTTCACTGTTACTCCTGATCATTATTGGTCTTTTGTGCGGGGTATTTAGAAGCACAGATATACTAGTACTTAAAGGATATGGGTTTGCACCAAGTGGATTTACTCTAATCCAAGAAGAGGGGTTCTTTTCAGTGCAGAGAATTATCAAATTTAGTGCAAAACCCTATAATCTAGACATCACTTTTGTCTCCCCAAATCACACTATCTCCCTTTTTTCCCTCCTGAAAACTTTTTTCACGGGCTGTCGACTTTAAGATTGAGATTCCAAATGGGAAATATAATACCCAAGCAGTAGCAGTAAACACAAGATCTGCCTACAGTTCCCCAGATCTAGATGCAAACACTGCACTCTTATTTCCAATTTACAATTGTTCTTCACCCCTGACCTTGGCCACTACATTTCTCCTTGGAGGCTGAATCCTGTGCACAGTTGAAGCCTTCTTGCTAAACAGCAGCACAGAGCCAGACACACCTGCTTAGAGAAACCAAATTGTGGATTTAAGCTGCATTAGGCTCATCACTGGAGCATCTCAGACCTACTGAATCAGAATTTCTGGAGCCAACGCCCAGCAATCCATGTTTAACAGGCAGCACAGGCTGTAGTTTGAGTACCATGAGGGACAGGACAGGAGATCGGGATGCTGTGGCTAAAGGGCCTCCTGCAAATGTCTCTGCAGGAAGGCATTGGGTGATCATATTCTGATTAGATCCCCTTGTCGGACCACAGTGTGAGGCCATGCTGCTGGGGCCTTTAAAGGACATGCCCTTCACAAGGGCACTGGTCCTAGAACAGGACCATCAGTAGACAGGTTTGAAGTAAGAGGCAGGGGCTTCCTTCCTCTGTGGCTCTCTTAGGCTAGATTCTAAAGCATGCAGAGATTCTGAAGGCTCCTGGTTACGAGATGAGGAAGTTGTTTTTGACAAGGGCTACCAGCTTGGTACTACAAAAAGAAGCACCAGAGACAGAGCTGCTCCAGCTGCAGCCACAGCTGGCCACCCACAAGAGCCCCTCTCGGTGTACAACCCAACAATGCAGGACAGTGCCCAAGTCACATACCAATCTGGTCTCTGCTGTGCTTTTTTTGGTAATCAGGGGACAGAGCCCAGAGGCTAGTGGGTGATGACACAGCGACAGCCTTCCAAGAGGGAGACAGACCTCCAGAGACAAGAGTTGGAATTGGGAAGTCCAGCAGACACTTAGAGGGAGTGTCCTCTTCTGATAAGCTTGGCATGTGAATGTGTTAAGAGACAAGCTAGAAAAAGAAAAGAAAGAAAGACAAGAAAGGACAGCAGGGGCTAGGGTCTTGAAATAGAACATTTGTGTGGCCATGGGAAATACTTTCTCCTCAAGAAGGGATCATCTAAAAGCACTGAGAATAAGCGAGATCTCAGCTTCCACAAAGAACTTCCAGAAGGAAAGGAAGGAGAAAGGTTGAGAGTTAGCGGAGTACATGGAAGAGAACTACAGTGAGAAGAAAGATCAGAGCAAGGCATGTAATACCAGCTTCCCACCAGGGAGGAACCATGAAAGAGCATGTACTTTGACTGGGCCTGCTCCCACAGCATGAGCTACAGGCATGATTTTCTTCCCCCCAACACTGGGGGTATAATTCACTGCAGCTGAACAGTTGATCTTAAAATGATCACACTAACTAGTTTAGCTGGTGCCAGGGGAAGAGAAGGGAGAACAGAGTTATTAGGGTCCTGACCAGTCCAAGGAGGGGCTTCCCAGAAAGGTGCTTCTAGGTGTGGTGTCCTGGGCAGAAAGGAAAGGGAGGAGGCCCTAGGGGGGAGCTGAAGTTACAGATGGAGAAGGTGATACAGGTGTTCCTTTTCACCCATCACCTTAACCATATGGCTGCAGTATCTTCCTAACTGCTCTCTCTGCTTCTCTCCTTCCCTGCAACCTTCCTCCCCAGGCAATTCATTCTGCCTGCTAGAGCTGTTTTCCTCCTTCATAAATCCACCAGATTTCTCTCCATGCTGAAAACTCTTCAGTTTTCAGTGGCTCCCTACTGCCTTCAGGATAATGTCTGACCTCCTCAGCACAGTACTCAAGGCCCTCTCCAATCCTGCTCCAACACCAGAGCCCTCTCCCAGTCTCTGGCTCTCACTGGCAAAATGACTCGGATCTTTCTCAGAGAACTAACATGGCGCCTTCAATGACAGGAAGGTATGGAGGACCCAGGGCAACAGCAGCAGCAGGCCCGATGCAACAAATGGCCCTGTGGACAACAAGGTCTAGCAGCGAACCACAGATGAACCACGAAGAGAATCCCCGATACAGGAAGCATCCACAGCCCAACAGAAGGCAGACCCAGAGGAAGATATCAGTCAGTGGCATTTGACTTAGTTCTGCCCATTGGCTCTATGGCAGCCATGGGAAGGACCCTCACAGACCCCCAACCAAAGCTGTGTAATTCGTCAAGGGCTCCAGCTACTGTGCTCAGAAATATAGTGCCACACTTCCCACAGGCTACTCCCTGCCAATGCCTGAATGCAACCAGGATGCCACGGAAGTCCTTCCTAGCATGGCGGCTGACTTGGCTCTAAGACTCCCCAGCATCCTTGTGGAAACTTCTTTGTCTGCTCAGCAGTCTCAGATGTTACCACCCACCTCTCTCCCTCCCACTCCTTTAATCAGGAGAGACTTGCATCACTGCCTTCCCAGACGGCCCAGCTCTCTCCCCATTTCTTCCCACCCAGGCATTTCCCTTCATGAAATCCTCACATGTTTAATCCTGTCCCAGTGCCTGCTTTCTGCAGGACCCAGAGGAGCACATCTCTCAAGACAGGAGAGACAACTGTGGTACATTTGGAACCTTGGACGCTCAGCCCCTCATATTTTCATGCTTACTATGCACCCGGCATTGTTTGGGTTTCGGGACACAATGGCAGAGCTCCCAGCAGCGGTGAGTTGGGTAAACCATTCTCCAAATCAGGTCTGAATCCGCCAGCCTGACCAGAAAACTCTGACTACTGCAAAGAATTCAGTAAGGCTCTACCACAGACCCTGACAAGAGGGAAGACATAAAATCATTCTTGATACCACCCCTTTTGGGGAATATTCTCCACCATTAGTAGAATGGCACACATGCAGAGAACATCTAGCCAAGTTTGATGGACAGGACCCAAGCACAAGTAAGGCAGAAGAGGAAGCAGAAGGGTTGGAAACCATACAGGAAAGAGATCCCAGCATAAACCCAAATGTAGAATCAAGCCAGAACAATTGAAACAGTACTTATAACAGGTCTTCATCATGAAAACCCATAAAGCCACCATCCGTCGAGTGCTCTTGCTGGAATCTTTTTTTTTTTTTTAATCAATTTCGACTTTTAATGAAAATGAATCCTGTGGAATGAGAAAATGTTGTTAACCATCAATGTCGTCTAATCATGGCTAACAAGGATTCCCATGCTTATACTTGACTGAGGATTAAGATGCTGACAGAAGTTTATTAAATGAAATCATTGTAATAACACACTCAGCTAACCCTGCAAAGCTCTGCTTTGTGGTTCATGGTGGGTATCGTTTAACTAAGAGCCTGAAGCCAATGGGCCTTGATAATCAGGCTAATCGGCCTCTGCATTATGATCTGGGGGGTGTGACAAAAAGGAATTTCTATATGATCTGAAGACACGCTAGATCAGACGAGCGACAGCAGAAGAGTCTCTTTACGCCATCAAGGAAATCACGGGGCCTCGAAGTTGCTATGTCTCCACATCTGTCACTAGGTGGTTCAACCCCCCAAAGAGCTTTCACAAACACAAACTGGGAAGAGAACAAGAAAGGGGAAATGTGGGGCTCAGGCCAAGCTCATCAAGCAGACTTCGTGCTGCAGTGCAGTTGGTTTAACCAGATGTTGAAAGCCAAAGGAATTCTTCTTCGAGTTGGGGGATTATTGCTAACAGAGCCAGCTCCAGGCAAACCGTGAATAAGGCAATCTGCTCTCTGCCGCTCCCTCCCTTCCCTTTTCATGTCCTGAAATGCCATCCTCCTCTCTGTTCCAACTTCCCAGGACCTCACAAGGGGGAGCGGAAGAAAGGGTAGCTGTTCCGCGGAGCCATCCTCCTCCCCATTACCACGTACCCACCACAGGGGGTAAATGTATTGGTGATAAATTTCTCAGAACAGTGATGTCTGAACTGAACTTGTCCCCTGACCTGCACCATAATCACCCCTGATACCTGCAAACACATCGTGCTCCTCCGGCCTCTCTCACCCATGCATCGAAGGGATTAAGGATGAGCGTGCAGTCAGCCCGTGAGAGGTGGTAGTCCCAGGAACTAGCATGAAGGTGAAGAGAGAGCAAGGGAGATAAAAGGAGGTGTCAAGGTAGGCGACCTCTATTTTATATTTAAGATACTTCTACTACATGCAGAAGAAGAAGAAAGACACTTGGGTAACACGTATACACTTGATTTTGTATCTTTTTTTTTTTTTTTTTTTTTAGTTTAATGCTATAGCATACATAATTGAAATGAGGGCTGGTATTTTTCTTACATTTTGGTTTATACGCTCCAAAAATGTCTGTCCTTCCCAGATAGCCCCAATATCTAAATTCCATAGTGTTTTCTAAAAATCCAAAACTTAAATTCAGATAACCTGATGGTAGAGCAAAGTTTTCAAAAGGAACTTCTTAATCTTAAAAAAACAGAAAGCTTGGGGCATCTGGGTGGCTCTGTTGGTTAAGCATCTGCTTTCAGCTCAGGTCATGATCCCAGAGGCCTGGAATCAAGTCCCACATTAGACTCCCTGCTCAGTGGGAGTCTGCCTCTCCCTCTGCTCCTCCCCTTCTCATGCTCTCTTTCTCTCTCTCCAGCTCTCAAATAAATAAAATCTTTAAAAAGTAGAAAGCTTTACCATGGGGGGGAAAAAAGGTAGGGCTGAAAAAAAAAAAAAAAAGCCTCAATAAAGGGACCAAGGCTCAGAGAGGTTAAGAGTCTTGTCAAAGTTCACACAGCGGAGAAGAGAGGATCTAGGATCCAGGTCTCTACCCATCAAGTGCTGGGTTCTCTCCACTATAATCTGGCCTGACAGTCTGTCCTTGCTTGTCCTCTGGGGGAAAAAAAAAAAAAAGAAACAAAGAAAAAAGAAAAAGACTCACTTCTCAATATTTTGACGGAAGTTCTATAGGACAGTAAAATAAAGCCTTATTGAATGTTTTTTTTAACAAAATTGTTTTCCCACAGGAGTCAGTTCTGGTCTTCTCCCTTGCCCGGCTCACCTCCACACTTGAGGCAAGCCTCTGGATTTATTTAGTCGTGGTCGGGGTGGAGAGAGAGGGGAGGAGACCCTGTAAGAGTGTCGCTAATAAGCGTAAGCTGGCTGGCTGCCGGATCCTCTTCAAGAATTGGAGCTTTTGCTGTCTCACTGCTTTTCAGTCAAATTACAGGGAATGATGTTTGGGATGATTAGGTCTGTGATGAAACTGGTTATAGAAGCTATTTCAGAACCCACAGCGGTTCCCACTTAAATCAGAACACGGAGACCTGCCAAAGATATTCTATCTAAAACTATTTCAACTCGTTACGGTTTTCTGCACATGTCAATATTCTCTCCTCCACAAAGGTGATCAATAGCTAAGGAGAAAAAAGCAAACTTGGTGAAGAACTGTATTTGGCAATCTTCGGCTGTATAAAATACTCACCTCCGTTCTACGACCTTCCATTGCATTTGTTGGCCCTAATTAGCTGGCCTTTGTTCTATGGATAAGCTGTCCTCTGGACTATTTTTGCTTTCTAACTGTGTTTACTTTTGAAATTGAATTTTTTTCCTTCCCAAGCGTGCCAAGGAGGTTACCAAGGAATTAAGATCTGATAACCATCTTCTTTACTTTGATCATCAGAGAACATTACATCAGTTCTTTTAGTCCCAAATGCCCATTTTCAGGTCTGAGAGATCCCACGTAACCCTGAAGTCAGTCATGCTCACTGGATAGTAGCCACACTCCCAGTGCCCTGCAGCCCTCACCTCATGGTCACTAGCAGGCATGAACGATTACAAATGAGTCGCCCTGTGCTTTTGGATTCATTCTTATCTTACTCTATGCAGAATTTTCCAGAGCAAACCTTACAAGCTGTGGTGTTGATTGCATCAACAAAAGAAAATAATTGGGTCGGATGGTGTTTTCCTCCATGGTAAGGAAAGCTACAACAGGTACAGTATTAGCACATGGTCGGAAACTCTCTCCATGCTCCTTGAGGCAGCTGTTTGTTGCCTCTGTACTTCCCTCCTATTCCTGAAGCCCTTCTCCACCCTCCACCCTCCACCCCAGGGACAGAAACAGATTCAAAGATAATCACATCATACTTCGGCAAGTGGGATTGCTCTTTCCACTCAAACCGTCAATAACCCCTTACGGGGTTTTGTTTCCTGCCCTGAATTCACTGCAGATTGGGGTAATAAAGCGCATAGGAAGCAGCAAGTAAACACCTTTAATGCCATGTCCGAGAAGCAGCAACATCCAGGAGAGGAATGAGCTCATTAGCATCTGAAGCTGTGGTAGCCATTCCCCATCTCCGGCTGCACAAGAATTGCTAGAAACAGAACTGTTCAGAAGGAGGAAATAAGCTAATAAATGTGGAAGTGCTTTGTAAATGAGAAAGCATGTGTATGCTTGTTGTTATGGTTACTTTGATAAATGTACAGATAAAAACTTTAAAATCCTCCTATGAGAGATGAGAACGCTAACTCTGTTCTCTTGCCATTAGAGTTCTTCCTAGCAAAGGCCTCAGATTTTAGGAAAGTTGGTTTGGTTTGGTTTGGTTTGGTTTGGTTTTTTGCCTTTCACACTTCCTCTGCTGGCTGAATTCAATGACTTCCAGGGCTTCCTGTGAGTGAGCACGCCAAAGATAAGAGGAAAGTTGGGATTCTCAAGCACTCGAACTGAAGAGGAAAATCCCCCAGCTTCTTATCTGTAACAGGTACGAGAATGCTGGGACTATGCCCATGGCATGCTGTAAGTATTCAACTACTTCTCTCGTAGTGCGCGCCTGCATAATTATATCACGTATACAAGTTTAATTCAAGTTCTATGGATACACAAAATATATAGCACTCAGTGATAAATAAAAAAAATTATACAATAGTCTTCTTTTTAGATTTTATTTATTTATTTGACAGAAAGAGAGATCACAAGTAGGCAGAGAGGGAGGCAGAGAGAGAAGGGGAAGCAGGTTCCCTGCTGAGCAGAGAGTCTGATGCGGGGCTCCATTCCAGGACCCTGAGATCATGACTTGAGCCGAAGGCAGAAGCTTAACCCACTGAGCCACCCAGGCACCCCTACAATAGTCTTTATTATAAATTCTGTATAGCCAATGGACTCACACAATGTTTTTTTTTCTTTTTTTTTTTTTTAATTTTTAGAGCGAGACAGAGAGATTATGGGAGAGGATCTGGGGGAAAGGGAGAGAGAGAACCCCAAGCAGGTTCCACACCCAGTGCAGAGCCCAATGCAAGGCTCGATCTCATGATTCTGAGATCACGACCCAAGCCCAAGTCAAGAGTTGGACGTTTAACTGACTGAGCCACCCAGGCTTGTGTGCCAAATTCCTGTATCCATAATCAATATATGTCACAGAATAATTCCCAGACCCTTATTCAGGATTTGACAGAATCTGCTACCACCACTTCACTTCCATGGTTTAGGAGAAACATGAATATCAAAATTAATATAAGTCAGAAGCGGTCTTATTTGTTGGGCTTGGGAGATGGCATGATTCTTTCATTAGACCCAAGTCACCCTGGGGTAAGGAGGTTCAGTCTCACACACAGTATCAGAAATCCTCCTAGGCATGTGTCCTACAATTTCAAAAAACTATCAATGTCTAAACTCCCAATGAAAGGCAAGTAATAATCATCATTAAAAGTTTGCTAAGCTTAAGGCCCTAGAGCCAGAGAGATGGGGTTAAAATCTCTGCTCTCCCACTTAACAAGCGGTGTGACCTTGGGTGAGTGGCTTGATATCTCTGAGCCTCTGTTTCCTCATTAGTAACAAGGGGAATAATAATTTTACCCACCTTTTAGGGTTGTCTGAAGATTAAATGTTTTAATCTAAACCAACTAGCACATAGTAAATATCCAATATATTAGCTTTTTTTTTTTTTTAATGTAATAAGGGGCACCTGGGTGGCACAGTTGGTAGAACATCTGCCTTCTGCTCCGGTCATGATCTCAGAGTCCTGGGATCAAGCCCTGCATTGGGTTCCTTGCTCAGCGGGGACTCGGCTTGTCCCTCTCCTTCTGCCCTTCCCTCCTACACTCCTGCTTTTTCTTTCAATAAATAAATAAAAACTTTTTTTTAAATTTTTTTTAATTTTATTTATTTATTTGACACAGAGAGAGATCACAAGTAGGCAGAGAGAGAGAGAGAGAAGCAGGCTCCGCTGAGCAGAGAGCCCGATGCGGGGCTCGATCCCAGGATCCCGGGATCATGACTTGAGCCGAAGGCAGAGGCCTTAACCCACTGAGCCACCCAAGCGCCCCAAAAACTTTTTTAAAAACGTAACAAGAAGAGAACCTAGGTGGCTTAGTCAGTTGGGCGGCTACCTTTGGCTCCGGTCATGATTCCAGGGTCCTGGGATCAAGCCCCACATCAGGCTCCCTGCTCGGTAGGGGACCTGCTTCTCCTTCTCCCTCTGCTATTCCATATGCTTGCGCTCTATCTCTCTCTCCCCCCAGTCAAATAAATAATCTTTTTTTTTTTTTTAATGTAACAGAGGAAGCATCTACAGTTAAGGGGAAAACACATAAAATACAATTATATTTATATTTCTACAAAATATTGAAAAAATGACCACAATATTTTGTAGCTCCTCTCATCAAATTATAGAGATCATTTCTTCACCTCTCAATACAGACTCAGCATGTAACTGGC
Source organism: Mustela nigripes (assembly GCF_022355385.1). Taxonomy (NCBI): domain Eukaryota; kingdom Metazoa; phylum Chordata; class Mammalia; order Carnivora; family Mustelidae; genus Mustela; species Mustela nigripes. The sequence continues at coordinate 29,103,371 of NC_081559.1, read as the reverse complement.
TTTGGTCAAGTCACCATTAGCAAATGGTACACAACAAAGGCTGATAAGAATTACTTCCCCTCTGGCTGATGGGAATTCTTCTGCTATCCTGTGAATTGCCTTCAGATAATGAGAGACAGAAGACCATCATCCCACGGTCATATCAACAGACGTGTGAGTGAAGCCATCCTAGATGGGCCAGTCCCAGCTAAAAATGGAATACTCACCTATCTGACCCCCAGAATCAAGAGCAGATAAAATGTTTGGGTTTTTAAGCTATAACATTCCAGGGTTATTTGTTATAAACAAAAGCTAACTGATAAAGTTCTAATTAAAGCTATCTTAAAACATTCATGCATTTATTTTTTTTTAAAGATTTTATTTATTTATTTGACAGAGATAAATCACAAGTAGATGGAGAGGCAGGCAGAGAGAGAGAGAGGGAAGCAGGCTCTCTGCTGAGCAGGGAGCCCGATGTGGGACTCGATCCCAGGACTCTGAGATCATGACCTGAGCTGAAGGCAGCGGCTTAACCCACTGAGCCACCCAGGCACCCCATGCATTTATTTTTTTAATTTAAAATCAATCAATTAGGGGAGGCCTGGGTGGCTCAGTTGGTTAAGCAGCTGCCTTCGGCTCAGGTCATGATCCTAGCGTCCTAGGATCGAGTCCCACATCGGGCCCCTTGCTCGGCAGGGAGCCTGCTTCTCCCTCTGCCTCTGCCTGCCATTCTGTCTGCCTATGCTCGCTCTCTCTCCCTCTCTCTCTGACAAATAAATAAATACAATCTTTTTTTTTAAATAAATAAATAAAATCAATTAACATACAGTGTAATGATTAGTTTCAGAGGTACAGTTTAGGGATTCATCAGTTACATATAATACCCAGTGCTCAATATATCAATGTTCTTCTAATTCCCATACATTCACGCATTTAAACAACATGTAGGAATACTAACATAAAAAGACCTTTGCCCTCAATGGCTCATCTTTTTTTTTTTAAGATTTTACTTATTTATTTGAGAGAGAGAGCATGAGCTGGACAGAGGGAGAGACAATCAGAAGAAGACTCCATGCAGAGCACAGAGCCTGACAAGGAACTCGATTCCACAACCACAAGATTGTGACCTGAGCAGAAACCAAGAGTTAGCTGCTCAACCAACTGAACCACCCAGGCGCCCCTGCTCGTTTTTTAAATGAGAGAGAAAAGTCACAGAAATAGACACTCCGATGCAGTATGATAATAGTCAATATGGTCGTGTGGTGTTCACGACGAGTCATTTTTTTAGATGTCCTCCTATATTATGATCAGTCTGTTACTATAATTTTTTTTAATTAAACTTACAGGGAGTGACTTAAAATTGTTGATTCATCATCTGTCCAGACTAGAAACTCAAGGAGACAGGAACAGGTAAAGTCTTCCCTCTTAGACCCCTGAATCTGAAGGAGAAAGCCAGCCTCGCCAAACTGTTTTCATTACCTTGAACAACCCCACATCAAAGTCAGGATTTGTGGGTTCACCCCCAGTTATCTGCATTATCATTTCAATTAAACATACGGCTCAGGAATCTAATGAAGAAAGCCTGAGTGATGGTGGCGGAATCAATAAAGTCTTTCTGGACTTACCGATTTAGGGTTCTTCGTGCAGTAGAATTGATTCATGTCCTCAGATTTATTTTGATAACTCAATGATAACTCCACTATTCCTAAATTCATGTCCTATTTTCTTCAGGCCAGAATTTTTTCTAGGCAAGGAAAATATCTTACATCAAGCCCAGCTGATTTTGCTAAGTAATTCCACGGTTAACACGATGCCGTAAATCAAAGAGAACCATGTATTACTATAATTGCAAATCGCCACTGGCATGGAAAAGGACAATGGCATTTATTTGTCAGAACTGTGATTGCATCAAGCAGGGTCTCTCCCCTGTCAAAAATTAATATTTTCCAATATAAACCCTATTGTCTAATGTGCAATTTCCTAAGTGCAATAGATTGCTTTAAAACTACATTAAATTCTGTCTCCCACATCGTAAGTTTCCAGAATGTGTGAGATAGGTAAGTCCCAAGTCCTAATTAGCCTGATCTTATCGAATGAGATAAACCATCATCTTTGTGCAAAGGATATTCATCGCAGGCATAACAAAAGCAAGACAATTAGTCAATGCCACATAAGGGGGAATATCTGCAAATGCTTTTTGAAAAGAAAAAAAGAAACAGCACTTCCCAACTGATCTGTAAACCAAAAGGAAAAACAGAGAAATTTTTCAACAAAGGGATATCCACATGAGACAGTCCAATCGACCACCACATCCTGCCAAGTTCGGCTCCCACACATATCCAATATCCTCCCAGTTGTCTCCACTGGGTCCAGAAGACACCACTGCTCACCAGACGACTGCAAAGCCTCCTAGCTTCCCACCCCACTGTCACCTCTGCTTTTTCCAACTCATTTTTACACTGCAGTTAGTAGGATTTTTTGTTTTTTAAAAATGCAAAGAAACATAAAAATGCAAATCTCACTGCCTACTCCCTTCCTGCAGCTCTCAGGAAAAAGGAAAATAAGTTATCAAAATGGCCTATAAGACCCTGCCTGCCTCTCCCACCTCCTCCTCTGCCCCTGCCCCTGCTCCAGCCAGCCTGGGTTTCTCTCAACACCAGCGACACACCCCTCCAGGCCCCCAGACACGTGCTGGCCCCTCTGTCACCCTCTCTTTGCCAAGCTAATCTCCACCATCCTATAGCTATGGGCTCAGATACCACTTGCCCAGGAAGGCTTTCCTGAGCCTCTGAATGGGTTAGACCCTATGACATGCTTCCTTCGGCAACCTACACATCCCTGTGATGGCTTGTTGTGAGTCTCTGTTTGGTTTCTGTCTTCCCTGTTAGACTTGTAGCTTTTTAAGGATGGGGACACGTCTGCTTACTCTCCACTCCCCGGTCCCGGCCAGCACCTGGCACATACTGGAGCTCAGCCCATGTCTGATGATTCTTAGCTGAGATGAGGTAGACCTGAGGGACAGTGAGCAGAAGAGGAGGAGCAGGCACAGGGCCAAGGTGAACACCCCTGTTGGGAAGGCAGGACCAGGCCAGCAGTCTACAGATGTCTCAGGTGCTCGGATTATCATTCATCCACCATCTTAATTAATTCAACAATTCATTCACAAAGAACTTCAGAGCAACATAAAAGTTGCGAAAATATTACAAATGAACTCCCATATGCTCTTTTTTTTTAATATTTTATTTATTTATTTGACAGACAGAGATCACAAGTAGGCAGAGAGGCAGGCAGAGAGAGAGGAAGGGAAGCAGATTCCATACTGAGCAGAGAGCCCGATGCAGGGCTCAATCCCAGGACCCTGGGATCATGACCTGAGCCAAAGGCAGAGGCTTTAACCCACTGAGCCACCCAGGCGCCCCCCATATGCTCTTTACCTAGGTTCCTCCTTCATCATTTTCCATTTACCTAACTCATCATTAACATTTCTGCTTTATCTTCCTACGTGTAAGTGTGTCCTTATGCAGACCCTATTATTTATAGATAGGTAGATATGCCCAAATGTAAGATATATATACATATTTTCCGAACCATTTGAAATAAGGTGCCAACATCATGATCCTTCACCCCTAGATTCCCCCCAGCATGCAACTTCCATGTATAAGGACATCTCCTTCCATAATCACAGTGGCAGTTATCAAATTCAGGAAATGTATCCTGATGGAATATTATTATCTAATTACCACATTATCTAATTAATCCATATTCAAATTTTACCAATTTCATTTGTGTAGGTAAACATCTGGAACAATCACCAAATGAGAGCAGCTAAACCCTTTGTCTAGTCCATGGAGCAGAACCTTGTCTCCAAAGTTCTGCATAGCAGCAAATTAGGAAAACCCAAGAAGACCCAAAGCTTGGAAAAGTTTTAGGTAAAGTAACATCCCTGGGTTTTCTCTGAATGGAAGCAAACCACTCTGAGCACAATGCCGAGATCAGTGTGGCCTCTCAGAAATCCTCGAGATGACTTCCTCAGGATTGAAACCCTGACAATCCTATCAAATCCGTCATTAATGCATTGCTAGGAAAGTGAGTGGCAGAGCACCAGCTCATTCCCAAATGTAAGCTCTGCCTGTCCTAACTGGACCAAGGTAAGATGTGGAGAGTGAGTTGAAAAGGACAGGGACAGTGTCTGGTCATGGCACAAGCACAGCCAGGGGACACCTGGTAAATTAAGTGGCCCATGGGAGGCAGTTCACACTCGAGAAAGAGCAATTTAAACTATTTATGATCGCTGATGGGTCCTGAATTAATTATCACTTCCTAAGGAAAAGATCTTGAAATTATCACAAAGAGCATCCTGAAGACGGCTGCTCGGTGTTCACTAGAGGTCAGGAAGGAGAATGAGCTATTAGTCTGTATTAAGGAGGAGTGAACACCATGGTAATGATGTGCTAGGATGTGATACAAATGTGGGCAGCTTGACCTTGACTGCCATTCAGTTCTGGGCACTTCATCTCGAAAGGAAATAGAAGAGGCCACGGGATGGCCACACAATGATTAGATATCAGTGAGAGCTCCCAGCCTCTAAATGAGGAAACATTTAATTAAATAGTCAGCTAATTAGGAAGAAGAAAGAAGGAGATGAAGGGAAGCGCAGAGATGGAAAGAGAAGTATCCGGAGGTGAGAGTGAGAGCCCCCAAGGTCTCACTTTTATAAAACATCCATGAGGTTGCTTTTCAAACAGAACTTTTGGCGGACCAACCAGTTCTTTGAAGGAAATTAAAAGCCGTTATGTTCAAGCAGTTCAAAACTCCTACATAAATATGTGCCTATTTGGAATTGACCAAAAACTTGGAACCACTTTAACTATGAATTGGATTTTATGCAGACAACCAGAGAGAACAGAGTCCTGAACGCAGTCATTTATGGTTGTCAGAAAAATTGCCATCAGCCCCCAAAGGCGTGAAGGATTACTCACCCTAAAGCAGGGGTCAGAAAACTATGGCCCGCAGGCCAATTCCAGCCTGTTTCCTGTTTTCATGCCATCCGCTAAGAATGATTTTCACATTCTAAAATGGTTGGGGAAAAATCAAAACAGAAATAATGTTTCATGACACATGGAAATTATATGAAATTCAATTTTTGTGTGCAGGAAGTTTCAAGAGCACACGGCCACACCTACCCCTTTCTGTATCGCCGGAGGCCCCTCTCACCATTGCAGCAGAACTGAGGGGTCCTGACAGAGGCCATCTTGCCCACGAGTCTAAAATATTTACTTTCTGGCTGTTTTCAGAAAAAATCTGCCACCCCCGCTCTCGTGCACCGTGCTACGTATTTTCAGTGTGGTCAAGGCTCTGGACAGTCGTCAGGGAGCGGCAATGTCTGGCCTGCAGCTGGAGAATCATTGTGTCTATGACCAGAGGCCAGGGTCTGCACCCCGGGTTTGGAGAAGTGGTGGGGGGCGGGGAGGGGCAAGGGTGGGGACAGGGGCACCAGGTGGAGACGATTGAAGCAATGAAGGTAAAGGGGCAGAAGGAAGCTCAAGAGGCAGCCAAGACAACCACACACCAAAGCCAACCCCAATCAGGGCTGCCCAACCACCTGCCGGACTCCTGTAGATGTCCCCTAACAATCTGGAACCAGATGCTCAGAATCCTTAACTTCATGGCAGTGTTTGGTGAGAGCTGTCTGTGCACAGCAGCCAGTGAAATACCTTATTGGTCAACATAGGGAGAAGCCCCAGCATGTAAGACACATCTCGATTTTACATAAAGTTTTTTGAAAAAAAATACAGAAATTGTAGGGGGAAAATATTTTCTTCATGTATACATAACATAAGGTATTGTGACTCCAAAAATCAAACAAATAGTTGAAAGTCTATTAGCCCTAAAAAGAAGACCAAAATCACAGAGCTCAAGAGAAATATCTTGGTATCTGTGGATACAAGTTGCAGTGAAAATACACGTGACTCTATAATATCAGGGAAATAACCCCAATTCCCCCTTTTTTGTTTTTGGTTGAAGAATCAAACTTTCCTGTGCTGAGATGTGTTGTCAGGCTCTGCCACCAGGGGGTAGCACGACCCACTATTTTATCTCTTCTTTTTTTTTTTCAGCGTTCCAAGCATCCTTAAAACCAATGTGTTAGATTCACAGGAAAGCTTGTACATACAACATCCTATATTGTATATATTATATATAATACATGATATAACATTATACATTGTGTAAAATATAATCGGCAATATATTGCACATATAATATACAATTTGGGAGAAAGTGAGGGATGTATCCTATACGCAGGTAAAGAAGTCTCCTTGGAGCAGAGAATTAGCTGGAATTCACAGGTTTAAGTTAAAAGAAGTAGAGTGGTACTGCTTAATGTTAAGGGAAGAATAGCTCTATGAGAGACTTCCTACCAGGAAGTTCCAGAAAGGGCTTGGACCATCTAAAAGGCAGAGCAGCCACTGACAGGCTTGTGAAAGGACACACAGGACAAGACTCGGGGGATGTATAAACAGTAGCCAAGGAATCTGAGAGATGTCAAATCCAAATCAGAAACCAAGAAACCACAGGGGGCGGGGGGATGGACATTGGGGAGGGTATGTGTTGCAATGAACCCTGGTTATAAGACTGGTGAATCACAGACCTGTGACCCTTAAAAAAGAAAAAAAAAAAAAGAAGAAATAAACTGTTATATATTAATTTAAAAAAAAAAAAAGGAATGAAAGAAAGAAACCAAGAAACCATGACATACAAAACCAGAGGCCAGAAAACCCAGAGACCTAAGAGAGCCTTAGGTCTTCCAATGAGTTCCAAGCGGCAGGGGAAGCTAGGTCCAGAGCGCAGGGTTACAAACAGCACCAGATGGATGCTCCAAATAGCTCGGGTGGGGGTGGGGGGAGGTGTCACATATTCAGAATCTCAAAAATGTGACTTTAAATCCATTTCCAAAATAAGGCTGGGAGCAGCAGGAGAGAGATTGACGTTCCAGCCTGTTTAGACACTTGGCAACACAAAACGCTGAATGTTTGGGGCAATTAATTCAGAAAACATCCCAGGCAGCTTCTAACATCTGCCTCTGGGGCAAGAGCGCGAAGTGCTGGAAATGAAGGGTCTTCCCAGTTCCTGAGATGTGGGCTTGAAGGACAGATTCCCCTGGGGCTCGTGAACATCCTTCTGCCGCAGTCAGCACAAAAGCAGCCTTCTGCAGAGCACAGGAACGAGCACCTGCATCGTGCTTTTTAAAGTCATTTCATTTGATTTCCATGAAAGACTTATGGAGAGAGGTGTTAATATCCTACCCATTGTACCGATGAAAAAACAGGCTCAGAGAACTTAAGGAACTTGCCCACGGTCATGACAGTGAGTGATGGCTCCAGGACTTGGATGTGAACCTCTTCTCACTCCAAAATTGCCTATTCTTTCTGCTACATTTGCTGCTGCCAAATACAAGTATTCCTCCATGAGCCAAGAGCAACCTACACCAAGAGTAAAAGATCTGTATATATTAAAGAGAAAAAGAAACAAACATAAGCAATGAATTTTTTTCCAAAGGCTAATGGGGAGCCAGAGGTCCTGGAGAGGAAAAGAACAGGAAGAAGGGAGAAGGAACAGATTGGATTCAGAGGCAGGAGGAAGGGACGAGATGGGCAGTAAACTCAGAAGTGTCACTCCGAAGCAGGGAACAAGTGTGCACCTGGTGGCCAAAGGTTCTGGGTGGCGGGGAGGGGGGGTGGTCTCTGCTTGGCCAAGGAATGGAACCCGGAAAAGTGGCTGCTACACAATGAGAGCTTGGTAGATAGTTGTAGAATGAATGTGTGTGTTATGTGAGAACAAAGAGCTCCCTGTTTATGGAAACTGCTGTAAGTCAGGTTTTCTGCTCCCCGAAGCTGAATGTCATCCTGACGGACACAGGAAAGTTCAGATGACAGGTCAGGAGGCTGTCAAGGTGGAAGAGGTGGGTCGGCAAAGATGGGGGACAGAAAAGGCTTCACCGAGGAGGTGGTGATAGCCTTTGAGTTGGGACCTAGAAGCCTCTAGGTTTCAACAGGTAGAGATGGGGGCGGGGGGCAGCGAGCAGAAGCGGGAAAAAATAGCTGGGAAGAATAGTGCTTTCTGTTGTTCCCACAAGTTGCAGAAACCTGATCCAGACCAGGTTAAACAACAGAGGAGGAGATTTTACATCCCTGATTGAGAAGCCCAAGAGTAGACACCCTCCAGGTCTGTCTGGATCCAGGAACAGAAATTACATCATTAGATATTTGTCTCTTATCTTTATGCTCCTTTTCTCCCTTTGTTCTTGGAGAGCTGTCTTTGAGTAGTAGACAAGATGACCAGCAGCAAGGTCAGACTCACCTTCTCCCAGCTTAGAAAGCTCCGGAGACTCGTCTGATCTCGGAAGCTAAGCAGGGTTGGGCCTGGTTGGTACTTGGATGGGAGAAAGCTCCAGAGAAAGGGAGGGAGGACTGGACCTTACCACGTGTCCATCAGGTCTGGGCAAACACACCATGGGCCTCGCTTGGGTCGTTCCTGATCAAAGCAGCACAGACCAGGGAATCTGAAAGGCAGGATCTCTCTGAAAGGTCGGCCTGAGCAGGACCCCACCTACGCTGTCCCACCATGTACAAGAAGAAGGCAGATTTTTCGACCAGTTTAAAGGCAAAGGACTGCGATGGGAGTAGGGGGTTCCCGAACTGAGCAGAGACAAAGAAATCTAAAGCATCCAAATCAAGTTGCTGTCACAAATTTCCATCCTCTGCCTAATGACCTTGGCCAAGGAGTCTGTCCTGCAAGATTTCCAGCCGCTCACAGAGCACGCAGTTTGGTTCTGCTGGTGATGCCTTAGTCCAGGGAGGGGCTACAGGCAATTCTAGAGGCCAGGTCCCCTGGGAGGGGTTCCTCAAGGCCCCTGGGGAGACAAGGAATGACAGGGGCCTCCGCCCTGCACACTGAGCTGCACAGAATGCTGGATGCCACACTTCCCGAGCCACGTTTGGTTTCAGCTCAACCCAGAGATAATGACACCAGCCTGGGATTTGCTGCTTTGTCGAGCTCTCCTGCCAATTTCTTTGCCTCAATGAGGCAGAGAGAGAGAGAGAGAAAAACCTGTGTTGGAAAATGGTCATGCATCCAACTGGAAGGCAGATGAAGGAAGGAAAAAGATAAATGTGAGAGAACATTCTGTAACAGGCTGGCCTCTGAGGTGTCCCATAGAGGGGGTGCCGGCCGCACAGCATGGGAAGCTGAGCCTTAGTCCATGTTCTTCACAATTTCAGTCGAGCAGAGAAGGTGCCTCAGATCAGATAGCCCTGAGACACACGTTCAGCTCAAAGAGATCTGTGCCCTGCTGCTCCCAAGTCTACTTATACCCAACCCACTTATTGAGGCTATGGTCACTGTGCCTTTTGTCTATCCGCCATCTTCTGGTTCCTTGGGAACTCGTCCCTCACTCCCTGTGGTCCCTTGGGGCTGTCACACATGGTACAACATTCCAGCTGGGTCCCTGCTCAGGTGCTCCTCACTCAGAGATCCCTCCTTTTAGATTCTCTTCTGGGCTGCAGCAATCAGGAAAGGCCCAAGCAAAAGGCAATAATGTTCTTGCTGAGGCTGGACATATGCATATGAAGAGTCTCAAGGAAGGCAACTCCGGACTTAGATCTGCAGGACTCACAACATCAGGGATAGCATCTCTACAGGGCCTTTGTCTTGGGCTTGTTGCCTCATGTTTGCAAGATGGCTGCTGAACCTCCAGACATCATATTTGCTTCCAGGGAAATCATTACTTGCTTTCCAGGTGTTTTACCTCTTTTCTAAGGCCAACAAAAGTTTCCCTGAAACCCACCAGCAGACTTCTGTGGACAATTCATGTCCCCAAACTGTATCACCAACTTCTTCTAGCTGCAGTAGAGGATAGGAAATGAGAATAGAACTCCCCCAGTCTCTAGAGTAGAGGAGGGAAAGGAGAAATGTGCTAATTCTGCTCTGCTGCATTGGAGGGCTCTACTCACAGTAGTATCTTCTATTATACTTTGTCCCATGCTAAACCCTGAATTCCTCTGAGAAGAGGATGAGTTCTCAGTCTCTGTACCACTCATGGGCCCCAGCACACAACGAGTTGGCAAATCCATGCTCAGTGGATGCTTCCAGCTCTTGGGGCCTCCTGGCAGGTAGAGCAGATGTGTAGCTGCCTTGGGATAATTAGCCTTGCGTCCTTCTTTGATCTCTGAGCAATCCTGTTTGAGATTCAGAATGGAAAGATACCAGGTATATGTGTCCCTGTGCCTCATCTAATCATCAGAATGGGCAAAATCATTTCTATTTCAGGATCCCCATGATCAAGAAAGGTTTCCTGGCAGGACTGTCTAGGTGGTGCCTTCAAGGCAAGCCATTGTGGGAATTAAGAATTAGTGCTCTCTCTGACTCTCCCCTTGATACAGTTAGAATAAAACAGCCGTGACATTGTCAACGACCCAGATGTTGAAGAGTCCTTGGATTAAGCCAGAGAGGCCCTCACCTCCAAATCCTATAATATTGCATTAACATGGGCTCACCCTGCAGAATTGGATTTAAATCCAGCCCTTGAAGGCTCACCTTGCCTCTCCCCTGCCCCACACCTAATCTCATTCTGTCCTCAGAGGGTTGAAAATAATGGTAACGCAGCTGCCGCAGAAAGTGACTGTGTGAGCATTTTTTACATTAGAGAGACTCTTAATAAAGTAAAAGTGCTTTAAGTACAGCATTCTTCTCCCTCCCATTCCTCCTGCCTGGATAATAAATGACACGTTACAGGTCCCAACTTCAGTGTCCCCACCGTGATAGAGGGGCTGGGATCACCAAGATGCCCTTCCCCAAGCATGGTGTGGCACAAGAGTATCTGTGTGGGCGCGCTGGGTGGTTGGAGCCAAGTCTACACAGAAATACAGCCAGGAGGGAGTCAAGATGGGGATGTTTTTATGGCCCAAACCCTCTCCTCCACCTTCACTCATACATGTCATTAAAATAATTAATAATAATAATAATGGCAGTTACCCTTGATTTAAGATACGCTAAGAGCATCATATACATGGTCTCATTCAATCCTCTTGAACTCCCTAGAGCTAGGGACTAGCATTCTCCCCATTTTATGGAGGAAGGAATGGAGGCTCAAAAAGGTGAAGCCACTGGGTTGGGGAGCCTGCACCCAGCCACATGAATGCCCCCATGCTGCCTGGGCTCCCTCCATGTTAGTGTTGGACCGTGGTTCTCAGCCAGGGGTGGTGGGAATTTTAGGGACCCCCAGCCCAGGCTAATTAGATCTGAATGTCTGGGTTTAAGGCTAATGCATCAAGCCCATTGCATTTTGGCTCCCAGCTGCACCACAGGTCAAGTGGGAAAGGAACCTTCTTTATGGTCAGACCTCCAGAGTCAGGCGTTCTGGTACAGCACCTGACTAGCTATTTAACTTTAGGATGTGATCAACCCACCTGCCAACCTCATGAGCAGAGGAGCTCTGTGTAATACACAGCACAGGCAGACCTGGGCTTAGGGCAGCAAGGTCCAAGGCTGAGAAGTGCACCAAAAGCTGTGATCCCATGGCTGGTCGCTCCACCCACTCATTCACCAAACATTCAATAAGTACGTGCATATTATGTGCAAGGCTGTCAACGGGAGAGGGAGGAAGATAAACGTTTCCTTCCATCCAGAGGAATTCTCTCGCAGTTCCCTGCCCTTAATCACTTATGATCTAACTGAGGAGAGCAGCCAGCATGAGAAAAATGACAGCAGCATATATATCCATTGCCAGATAAGTGGCCCAGAACCAGGAAGGCTTTAAAAGTTCTAACAAGGGAGTGATCCCCAAGGTCAAGAGCTTCGTGTAAGAGGAAGGACCGGAGTGGAGCTTCACTGGGCTGCAGAAGCTTTATGTGCCAGCCGGCAGAAGACAATCCACCCCATCCCATACCGCTTCCAGCCCGAACAGGGCTGGCAGCTCATCCCAGAGTCCGTGACCTCGTACCTACCATGGAAGGAGAACGCTGACGGGGAAGGACAACCCAATCAGAAAGGCGGTCCTGGGCAAGTGGGTGATCACAAGGCAGCAGACATCTCCTGCCCCATCAGAACCCCATCAGCAGAAGTAAAGACCTGATTTTTTGCCTGATAAACCAGGGTAACAGCACCTTTCTCCCAGGGACATTAGGAAAATCAACCATTACAATGACCACCAACTCCACTCCCACTGATGGAGCTCCCTCCACAAACCAGGCGCTCCGTTCACCACTTCACCCACTTCCTGATTTCAGTGAATCCACCCAGCGATGTTTGGAAAGGGCCTGTTATCACATCCCATTCTCCAGAGAAGGACACTGATATTCAGAAAGTCTAAGCAGAGGCCCAGTCAGTTGAACACCCTACTCTTGGCTTCAGGGTCCTGAGATTGAGCCCTGCGTTGGGCTCCCTGCTCAGCAAGAAGTCAGCTTCCCCTCTCTGCCCCTCCCCCAGCTTGTACCCTCTTCTCTATAGCTCAAAAATAAATAAATAAATCTTTAAAAAGAGAGAGAGAGAGTCTAAGCAATTCCATCAAGGTCACATAGCTAATCAGCAGCACAGCGGACTCAAGCCAAGCTCCACTGGATTCCAAAACCCATACCCTGAACCAGGACACATCACACAGCAGGAACGTGGAGTCAGAGACTACCAAGGGAACTGTGGATAGCATTCAGAACTCTGTGAACCTGGCTAAGGGAAAAATTATACCTTTATTCAGTGGCATGCTGGGGTTGAAGGGCAGTGGGAATCTTTGGCCCCTGGAGGGATGTACTTTATCACAGATACTGTTTAAAATGGATGATTCACGGTGATAATAAAGACAAGACCAACTTCAATTTTGTTATTATTTTTAAATTTGTTTTAGACCATATACTCTTTTTTTGCCTGCAACTAAGTTCTAACTAAAATTTAGTAATTCCCTCAACAACAAATGTAGGTAGCCCCCCACTCCCCGGAAACGTTAACAGTACCTGGGAATTCTGTCACCAACAGAAATCACAGATGTTGTATACTATGCTACAGTTGTGTATCTCCTGGGCCCCAGGAGATAGTTTTACTTATTACTTCTTCAAAATTATGGTGGTTGTAAGACTAACATCAGATCTTGTCACTTAACGGGTTAATGTAGAAGATTATCTGTAACTACATTCACACATTGGTTTTGGCTTTTAGTGTTTGGATGGCCATTTCAGTGTGTTCGGTTTGCTTTGTAATCCTATGTACTATAAAAGGGGCCCCTGAGGGCCCCTGGGTGGCTCAGTCAGTTAAGCATCTGACTCTTGATTTCCACTCAGGTCATGATCTCAGAGACATGGGATCAAGCCTCACATTAGACACTGCACTCAGCGTGGAGTCAGTTTGTCCCTTCCCCTCTGTTCCTCTCCCTACCCTGTTCACACTCGCTCGCTCTCGCTCTCTCTCTCCCTTTCTAAAATAAACAAACTGAATGGGGCATCATCAGAGAGGGAGAAAAACCATGAGAGACTCTTAGATATAGGAAACAAACAGGGCTGCTGGAGGAAGGTGGATGGGGGATGGGGTAATTGGGTGATGACCATTAAGGAGGGCACTTGAAGTAATGAGCACTGAGTGTTACATGCAACTGATGAATCACTGACCACTACATCTGGAACTATATGTTGGCTAGTTGAATTTAAATAAATAATAAATTAGATTAAGTCTTTTTTAAAAGCAGTGGGGGGTAACTTGGGCACCACAGACACAAAGAAGAGTGCCTGCTACCCCCTCTCACAGGTGAATATGTTACTTAAATGCTGGAGATACTATATTCTTTGGGCTATTTTACTTTCCATGTATGTCTTATCTCCTCAAATACATTACCAGCTCTTGAGAGTCATAATGGTCTTAATTTTTTCCATGGGCCCCTATGAAGAGTGATTATTCTACCAGCTTGTTCATTGACTGGCTGATAGAATTCCTTCAAATCAAAACCTGGTGCCATATTCACTGATTAGAAGATGAACAACGTGACAGAAGGAGGAAAGGTATTGAGATCAAATCTTCGACATAATTGGCAAACCCTGGGGATAGGGTGCCAGCGCTTGCTTCTTAGGAACTAAATATAACTGTAGGAGGAAAAGGTCCACTGGAATTTTCCATCAAGGCCGAAAGAGGAAGGCAGAGTGCCCAAATGTCATGGGAACCAAAGCAGACTCCAAGTTGGGAAAATACTCCTGGGCGCAAGATGACATCCTCTTGGTACCTACTAGAGAGCTTATAAAATAATGTCAGACAGCCTAGGATCCTAGTTTTTGCAAAGAACTCTGTTCTGCCCAGAACATCGCACAGCCACTAACTCTCTCCCACTCAGGAGTTGAAGAGGGGCCTCGGTTGTGGTAGATACAAAGAGTCTCCGGCTGTTCCAGTTAGCTTTGTTTTGTAATAAACACCCAAGACGACATGGCATAAACCAACCACCATTTTCTTTTGCTCACCGATTCTGTGGGTCAGGGATTCAGGCACTGTGGGGGTGGCTGTTAACTTCTTCATGATGTCTGGGGCTTTCAAGTTGGTTTCTGCACACCCATCTGGTGCCTGAGCCGGATGGCTGAAGGACAGGCCATAGTACCTACGTGTGGTCTCTCTCTGTGGGTTGAGTTTCTCACAATGTGGTGGCGTCCCCAGAGGGAGTCTCTGGAAGGTTGGAAGGTGAGTAGTGTAGAGAGGACCAAGTGGAAGCCACATGATTCCATGGGTCAAGGCTGTCACAACCTGTCCAAATCAACACAAAGGGACACGGACCACACGCCTTGATAGAATGAGTGCCAAAGAACTGTGGAGTCACATTTCACAGGCACCACACTGAACAAGCTAACATTACTGCTCTTGAGCTTAGAGAAAATACGTAGAGCCACAGTGGACCAGACACAGGGTGGTCACTCATCCGGGTGGGAGAAGAGGGGAAGAGTGGGTAGCCCCAGCAAAACCCCTAGGGTTGTCTCCCTTAAGAGTGAGTCCACCCTGCCCCAAGATGGGCATCCCAGAGGAGTTTCAGCTGCCAGCAACACTTGACAAATGAAAAGAATCCTCTCATCTCCGTAAGGCACCACCCCACCTTGATTGCCATTCGAGCTACGCAGCCTTAAACCTCCAAAAAACCCTCTGGCGAAAAACCTGCTCCCACAAAGGCAGTTCTGCATACCGGTGTGTCTCATTGTTCTTCTATTAAGACACATCATTCACAAACACTACATTTCTCAAAAGATACCGTCAGCTGTCACTTACGTAACAGAACTTGGCAAAACAGATGGAGCGCTCCAGTGGTGTCTTTGCCTGGGGCAGTATATGCTAATATCTTGGCACAGACACCTTGAACTACTTTGCTTCCCAGCAAAGTTAAATCAGCTGGAAAGTTCGAAGGGGCGAACAAGATCATGGAAGACTGAATGGAAGAAGCTTTTCCTTTTCCCCTGAGAAAACAGAACGGCTTTCTCATCAGTCAAATGATTGGAGAAGTGTGTAGAGCTACTGCCCAAAATCAGCAGGAAGGGAGGAAGTTGATGCCTTCTAAAGAAAGGTACTACACAGAGAAGGGGCCTGTTGGGGCTCCTGGGTGACTCAGTCGGTCTGCGTTGGTTTCAGGTCGTCATCCCAAGGTCCTGGGATGCCCGGAAGGGCCCCCACAATGATCTCCCTGCTCAGCGGGGAGTCTCCTTCTCTTTCTGCCCCTCCCCCTGCTCACGCTAGATCTCTTGCGTGCTGTCAAATAAAATCCTTTGAAAAATAAAAAAGAAGGGGCCTTCTACTCAAAACTTAGGAGAAAAGGACATTTCAGAGTGAGAGAATGGCATGCACAGATGGGAGGCAGCAATGCGCCGTGCTTGTTCCCAGAGCACCAAGACTGCTGGCCTTACCTGTTGTGGAGGGCTTGTGTTTGGGAGCTGCAGGGGGCGCTTACCATCTCCTCTGCCCAAAACGCCCCCCACCCACCTTCGTGGGAAAACCCCACCTTCCTCCCCCGTTTAGGTTCTCTATAGCCCTGGAATAGGCCTGTGACCAAGTCCGGGCTAATCCTGGTAACGGGTCCTTTGACATCAGCGATTGGTCCAGGGTTATGGAAATGACCGAGGCCAGGCCAATCAGAGCCCGCGCTCAGGAATGTTCGCCCGCTGCACTTCCCAGGACCACCCAGAGCTCCATGAGAGCTCAGGTACTTCAATCAGAGGAACTCTGAATCCCAGTCCCGCCTCTTAGTGGCTTTGTGATCTTGGGCCCGGTTCTCCAAGAGGGGCCTGTGCCTCAAGACCACACCCGCCTCATAGGGTCGCGGGGAGGGTTACATGAGAAGGCATGCTTGTCGCTTATAGTAGTGCCTAACACTCCCTGAGAGCTCAGTAGGCCAGTTAGTGAAGACAACACCTCCAGAGCTGTCTCCACCAGGGTACCTGTTTCCGTGGTAACTCAGCCCTCAAAGGAGGCGGGCATGAGCAACCCAGCCTTCTAGGAATCAAGAAATCCTTCCGTATTTCAGAGTCCATAGTCTCTCATGGTTCACCTCCCCTTCCAGTTTCCCTCAACTCCCTTCTCCTCTCCATCTCCCCATGTCCTCCATGTTATTTGTTATGCTCCACAAATAAGTGAAACCATATGATAATTGACTCTCTCTGCTTGTCTTGAAGGGGCAGGAGGTGGGAGGTTGGGAGAACAAGGTGGTGGGTATTAGGGAGGGCACATACTGCATGGAGTACTGGGTATGGTACAAAAACAATGAATACTGTTAAGCTGAAAAGAAATAAAAAGTTAATTAATTAATTAATTAATTTAAAAAAAGAAATCCTTCTGTAATGTAAGCTGGTTGGATTTTGATTTCTGTCCCTAGAAACTGAAAAGTGCTACAAGGATCAGAAAAAAATAATTTTTTAAGGGCAAAATATACTTAGAAATACATCCGTAGGGATGCCTGCGGGGCTCAGTCAGTTAAGCATCTGCCTTCAGCTCAGGTCATGATCCCAGGGTCCTGAGATCAGTCCCACATTGGGCTCCTTGCTCAGTGGGGAATCTGCTTCCTTCTCTCTACCTGCCACTCCCTTTGCTTGTTTGATCTCTCTCTCTCTCTCTCTCTCTCCCTCTCTGACAAATACATAAAATATTAAAAAAGAAAGAAAGAAATACATCCATAATATGGTGTCCATACATCCATAATATGCCTAATGAAACAATCAGTCCACTGAAATAATATTAGTTTACTATGACTATTTTTTTTTTGGTCATCCTTTTCCCCTATAATTACTTGCTGAGCCCCAGAGAACACAAGTCAAGTTGGATGAGTTTCCAAGAAGAAGCTAGGATGTGAGCAGGGATCTGCGTTGTAGAAGGTTAAGTGTTCCATCCACCTTGTGAGCTCCAAGCCCTGAGAACCCCCTGACCCTTAACACCCCTGATTCCCACTCCCCAAAGCAATGAGAGTCCAGGGTGCTAGGTCAGAACTCGGGTTCAGTATCTGGGACCCTAAGCGGACTCTGAAAGGCAGAATCCTCGTGAGAAACCAAACCAAAAAGCTGAGCAAACAGAAGAATGCCCACTCTCACGTTGCGATGAGAGAATAAAGTCATAAACATATATGAGAAAAAAACTGGTGTCATCGCTGTACCTGGAAACCAAAGAGAATCAAGTGGGAGAAAACAATAGAGAGAGAACTGTTCAAATCGATAGGAGAATTCAATAAGATGACTAGCTATAAAAATTTATATATGAAAATCAATAGCCTGCTACATACTCACAACTAATTTGAAAATATAATGAAAGAGAAAAATCCCATTTAAAAGGCAGCAACTAAAAAGAAGTCAGAAAGTCAAAACAAAACAAACAAAAAGCAAAGGTGAAACCTAATAAGGAAGGAGCAGAATCTGTATGAAGACAAACTTAAAAATTCTAATGAGGGCCTTCCATGAATGTTTACAAGCTGGGCAGATGATCAGGCAGATTGAGAGAATATATGAGTGGAGCTGGGGAATAGAGACCAGATGAAAGAGAAGATGGAAGACAGGTAGAAAAGGTAGAGCCTGGAATTCTTCACGGGCCAGTGGGGGTGTGGAGTTAGGTACCTTCCTGGGGAAGCTGTGGCTCTGGGCATAGCCAGGGAGGAGCTGACCGGCATGTCCACCACTCATCTCTCAGTTACCACTCCTTCCTCGGGGACAGGTTGCCCTCCAGGCCTCCAAGATTTAGGGGCAGACGGGGAGATGGAGTAGGTCAGCGAAGGTGGACACTGGACAGCAGAGGCATTGCTGTGTACAGAGGGGGCATCCTGTCCCAGCTAAATGAAAATCTGACCCCCTCTTTCCAAATGCGTATTTTATCATTATTCAGACATGGGGAGGCCAACAGATCAGGAGAGTGCTGCTGTTGAAAAGAGAGTTTGTGTCTTTTCAAAAAAAAAAAAAGTGTAGGAACAATTAGACATCCACGTGCAAAAGAATGAATCTGAATGCAGATGTTATGCTCTTCACAAAAATTAACTCAAATTGTATCACAGACCTAAGTGTAAAAGACAAAACTTGAAAACTTCCAGAAGAGAACACAGGAGAAAACTTAGATGACCTTGGGTAGGGCTGCAACTTTTTAGATACAACAGTAAAAGCACGATCCACAAAAGAAATAATTTATAAGCTGGACTTCATTAAAATTAAAGACTTCTGCCCTGGGAAAGACAATATCAAACGGATGAGGAGACGAGCCACAGACTGGGAGAAATTATTTGCAAAGGGCACATTGTACTGTTACCCAAAATGTGCAAAGAGCTCTTAAAACTCAACAGTAAGAAAAGAAGTAACCTGATTTTAAAATGAGCCAAAAACCTTGACAGCCCCCTAAAGAAAATATACAGATGGCAAATAAGTGGGAAATGCAGATTAAAACTACAATGAGATACCACTCCACACCTATGAGAATGGCCAAAATCCAGAACCCTGACGGCACCAAATGCTGGCGAGGGTGTGGATAGAGCAACAGAAACACTGGTTCCTTGCTGGTGGGAATGCAAAATAAAACAGCCGCTTTGGAAGACAGTTCAGAGTTTTCTTACAAAACAAAGCATCGATCCAGCAATCAATCTCTCGGTACTTCCAACAAGGTTGAAAATTTACAGCCATGCAAACACCTGCACACGCATTTTTATAGCAGCTTTATTCATAACTGCCAAAACTTGAAACCAACAGGCTATCTTTCCATAGGTGAATGGATAATACACCGTGATCTACCCAGAGCATGGAATATTACTCGATGCTAAAAAAGAAATGAGCTCTCAAACCATGAAAAGACATGGAGAAATAGGGGAGCCTGGGTGGTTCAGTAGGTTAAAGCCTCTGCCTTCAGCTCCAGTGATGATCCCAGGGTCCTGGGATCGAGCCCCACATTGGGCTCTCTGCTCAGCAGGAAGCCTGCTTCTTCCTCTCTCTCTCTCTCTCTCTCTGCCTGCCTCTCGGCCTACTTGTGATCTCTGTCTGTCAAATAAAAAAATTAAATCTTAAAAAAAAAAAAAAAAAAAGACGTGGAGGAAATTTACATTCACATCAATAAGTGAAAGAAACCCATCTGAGGAGGCTCCATACTGCCCAATTTCAGCCCTGTGACACTCTGGAAACAGCAAGACTACAGAAAAGGCCAGCAGTTACCAGGGCTTGGGGTGGGTGAATGGATGGAGGGCAGAGGAGTTTTAGGGCAGTGAAAATACTCTTTACGATGCTGTAATAGTGGATACGTGTCATTACACACTCGTCCAGAAACACAGAACGTACAGCACTCCAAGAGTGAACCTAATACAAACTGCAGACTTGGGTGATTATGACGGTTCATTGGTTGTAAAAATGTACCACTGTGGCTGAGGTTAGCGGGGAGGCTATGAATGTGTGGAGCGGTGCGCCTGTGTACCTTCCCCTCTATTTTGCTCTGGATTCTGAGCTGTTCTAAAAATCTAAAATCTTAATTTTAAAAAATAATTAATTTTTGAAAGACGGCTTGTGATACTCACAGATTCCGAGAGAAGAGGGCATGCCTTGCCATGGAATGCCACACAGCAAAGGCCTGGGGCCCATCAGGAGGCAGAGGGACTGAGGAGGGAACAGGGGCAAAGCCCTTCTTGTGGTCCGTGCGCGAATAAACAGGTGAGATAGGGTGAGCGGGTTGGTCTGAATAATTTCAGAGTTCTCTAAGACAGGGGCTGTCCCTGGTTGTCTGGTACCAGGCCCTGGGGCGATGAGGACAGGAGAACAGTGGCCCAGGGCTAAGAGGATGCTAAAGGGGTTGGGATAGGGTGAGTTGTTGGCTATCTCTAGGAATTCGTTAATCCAGGCAGGGGTAGGGTCTTATGTCAGTAAGGCCTGAAGATAACAAAGCATTAAAAATACAGAATGTAGGGCGCCTGGGTGGCTGAGTGGGTTAAGCCTCTACCTTCGGCTCAGGTCATGATCTCAGGGTCCTGGGATTGAGTCCCGCATCGGGCTCTCTGCTCGACAGGGAGCCTGCTTCCTCCTCTCTCTCTCTCTTTCTGCCTGCCCCTCTGCCTACTTATGATCTCTCTCTCTGTCAAATAAATTAAAAATTAGAAAAAATTAGAAAAAAAAGTACAGAATGGAAATACATGATTAAGACACCCATCTAGGGCGTCTGGGTGGCTCAGTGGGTTAAGCTGCTGCCTTCAGCTCAGGTCATGATCTCAGGGTCGTGGGATCGAGCCCCGCATCGGGCTCTCTGCTCAGCAGGGGGCCTGCTTCCCTCTCTCTCTCTCTGCCTGCCTCTCCATCTACTTGTGATCTCTCTCTGTCAAATAAATAAGTAAAATCTTTAAAAAAAAAAAAAAAAAGACACCCATCTACCGCGTCCTCCCAGTTCGCAGAGCACTTTCACTTTCATGAGCCTGTATCTTCGTCACCACCTCCCTGAGAGCAAAGAAGCCCAGGCGAAATGCCGACGCAGGCAGTTTCCTAAGATCAGCCTGCGTAAGCCGGGGACCCTGGGTTACACATGCCTCTGTGACGGCAGATATAGGATGAGAATCTGAATCTTCCAACTACCAGACCGAGGCAGTTAGTTTTTCCTCTACACCACTCAATAGACAACTTCATAAATATCCGTCTACTTGTTTGATAACAAAGGATGGGGCAGCGCAGAGTGCGAGGGACCCCCTGACCCAATTCAGTTGCCTGAAAAATCGCTGTGAGCCAAGGGTTAAACGTATCAAAGGTCTCCTTGAAAAGGCAAATATCATCCAGGTAAATTGACACATAAATCACCGTCTTTCATTAGTCCCACAGGCCAGAAGAGTTTATCTATCCCTGACTGTTCTCCATGCCATGGGGAGAGTGCTAAGTTGGGACAAGTCTGGACTCAGACTTGGGTCTGGGGATCGGGTGTAGGTTCCCAGTAGGGTGGGGACCGGGTCTGGCAGGACCCCTGGGTTCTGACCTCAGTGTTTTCATCTGTAAATCAGGGAGGGATGGATTCGATTATCTATAAAATCCTGCAGTCAATGCCCCCTCCCATCCAGGGTAGACTCTAACCTCCATGTCTTGGGAACCCCGGAATAGAGTCCTGTCCAGCCCCATCTCTACTTGGCATTTTATTCCAAATCCCTTTGTTCTGGTAGGCAGATGTTTGGGGCTTTTTATTCATTTAACAAGTGGATCTTTTTGAAGTTCTCATTTAAAATAATTTGATAGTCAAGCAGTATGTGTGTGGTTCAAAGTCATAAAATTATTCATTTGAAAGACTTCTCCTTTTTTCTCAAATACCAATTGAAGTGTGTAACAGTTCCCCCGAGCAAAACTCACAGCCTGAAAAGTCCTTTTTCAGCAATGCTTTGCCACCATCACTAAATTGAGTTATTCCAATAGCCTTTGATGCTCTGGGTTTGTTTTTTTTTTTCCTAAGTGTGCATATGAAAGCTGAGCAGCAACATAATTTAATTCTTCAAGATTTACTTTTTAATCACCAAGGTGGCTCTTCTGGAGCCCAGAGAATTGACCCCATTTTCTCAAGTTGAAATTGATTTAGGTCAAATAATTCTTAGAATTTGAATTAGGTATTTTTCTCCTTATCAGGTTGAACTTCCAGTTTCATTTCCCAGCAGCTGGGAACATCTGTGCTATGCGTGAGTCACAGATGATTTGAGGAAAACCAAATGTGGTCAAAGAAGGTATTCACAACTCACTGAATTCTATCAGTAAAATTCTTCATGACAACGTGAATTGGCGTCAAGGTGCAATCATGTTAGGCGTCTGAATTCCTTTTACAAAGGGAAAATGAGACAATTACCAGGGACTAAGAATGTAATCAAAATAGCACAACCATGTTGCTGCTGAATAAGAAATCTTTCTGTAAACACTGTGGCATATTATTCTGGAATAAAAAAACATTTGCCACAGGGGAATTCTATTGAAATAATGTGTAATGGAAAGTTAAGGGCTGTCTTTCTCTTAACTCCAGTATGCCTCCCCTGCCTTAAAGTCTGATTATTTATTCACTGAGCAAGAGACAAATCTATCTATAATAAAACATCCTGCGTACATCAACAAGAGGTTTTTCCACAAGGGGACTGAGTTGGAGTACATAAATATTTCCATATGGTTTGTCGGTTACTTTTAGTAATAAAAATGCTAACTTGGGCTTCCCCCACTCCTTACCCCGCCCCCTCCAGAAAAGTATTCTCTGATTAAGAAGTGAAAGCAAGAGTTGGGTTAATATAAAGATCAAGGACCTGCATCTCTCCTAGCATTCACCTGCAGCTCCACCCCCAGTAGATTTCATGTTCCATACCTTCATTTATATGACCATCTGAGCACCCAGGGAATTAAAATCTCCTGGCTGTTCAGCTGTCCTTTCATACTCCCAGGTTAGGATTTTTTAGGAGGACAGAGAAGGGCGGAACTAGATTCCCCAGACCTAACCCACCCACCTTCCTCAGGAGGATGTCAGTTTCAGGAAAGTTCCATGGATTCAAATGGAACCAAGGTCTCAGGAGAGATTTGTTTCCCCTCCAGGCCACAAAAACTTCTCCAGCAGAAGAGAGAAGATCGAGACACCTTTACATCAGTTCAATAAATAACTTCTGAGCACCAGGCAGGACACTGCGATCAAGGACTCAGGCAGAAGAGATATAGACCATGTTCCAGCACACATTAAGCACTTGGTGTTTACTGCATGAAGAATTGGCTGAACAGATAACGGTGGACACAAAGACATAGAGCTTGTAGTCATCACCCAGAAAACATTTGAGGAGTTGCTGATTGGTTGGGTGGAGAAATGAAAGAGAAGGGAAATGAAACTGTGGCTCTTGGGGCCTATAGAAAAGGAATATCACGGTTCCAAATAGGGGATCGGGAGGGAAGAAGTTAAGGATGATCTCGTTTACCATAATAGGAGGATGTTCTAGTGGAGGTAAATAGCCTACCTCTCCTTGCACGGAACTAGTCCAGGGCGGGCACAAACTGCCCTAGCATGGATCCCCAAGGCAGCCCCAAGGTGGGATTCTGGAAGTCCAGGGTATGGGGTTCTAGAAACAGAAATTGGGTTCTAGAAATTAGAAAAGGTTGTGTGTTTTATAAAAGCCCTTTATTTTAACCACGCCTCTGATCCATCCATGTATGGCTTATGTTACCTACATTTTCCTTAGCTGGCCCTCTAATAACTCAGTTAAATCATGTCATTTTCAGAATGGCGCAGTTCCAACTTCTTAAAACTACGTGTCCATGGTATCTAAAAACATGTGTTCTTCAGATCTTTCTGCCTCCATCCAACGGTGCCTGGTCTTCTCCCTCTCCGGACTTCACCATGTTCCTTCTCTTTGTTCTCCTAAGACTTGGCAGATCTGCTATCTCTGATTTAGGAGGAGTGAGGAATCCGGTGTCAGGAAATCCAGAGTCGGAAGCCATGGATTCAGGCTTCATCAAACCATATCAGTTATTTGCACTTAATCAAAATGATCAGTTTTTCACAATTCCATTGTCCAGTGCACTGTGACCTCCCCCCTCTCCCTGGTGGCCTACATGGGTGGTCACAGTCTGCCTGCTTTCCCTGGAAGCCTCCATCCCAGCGGTCAGAAGGGCAGGGTCATGGAGATGGGCAGACATAGAATGGAGCAGTGCCTCTCCCAACCCAGTGACTCACTTCTGTGGCCACTCACAAATGGAAAGGCAGAAGGAAGCCATGAGGAAGACAGAGAAAGTTTCCTGCTGAAGCTCCTTCACCTGAATTTAAAAATGCCCACCAGAGTGTCACCAGTCTCAGAATTTTTGTGCTGGAAAGTTCTTTTAGACCAAGAATGCCTGCCCTCCTGCTCTGTCCGTCATGCCCCATATATATAATTTTGCCTTGTTCATTTTCCACTTATATCTGCCATTTTCTTGATATTTTCTGTTTAAGCACCTCACATTTTATTTAAATAAAGTTACCTTTAAAAATTTTTATGTCGGGGCGCCTGGGTGGCTCAGTGGTTTGGGCTGCTGTCTTCGGCTCGGGTCATGATCTCAGGGTCCTGGGATCGAGCCCCACATCGGGCTCTCTGCTCCGCAGGAAGCCTGCTTCCCTCTTTCTCTCTCTCTCTCTCTGCCTGCCTCTCTGCCTGCTTGTGATCTCTGTCTGTCAAATAAATAAATAAAATCTTTAAAAAAAAAAAAATTTTATGTCACTCTTGGGGCACCAGGGTGGCTCAGTCAGTTAAGCATCTGACTCTTGGTTTTAGTTCAGGTCCTGATCTCAGGGCCGTGGGATTGAGCCCTGCGTCCAACTCTGAGCTCAGTGTGGAGTCCAATTGAGAGTCTCTCTCCATCTCCCTCTGTCCCTCTCCCTGCATTCACTCTCTCTCTTTCTCTCTCAAATAAATAAATCTTTTAATATTTTTTAAAGATGTTATTTATTTATTTAACAGAGAGAGAGAGAGCACAGCAGGGAGAGCAGCAGGCAGAGGGAGAGAGAGAGGAGGAAGAAAGCTCCCCACTGAGCAGGGAGCCCGACGTGGGGCTCAATCCGAGGACCCTGGGATCATGACCTGAGCAGAAGGCAGATGCTTAACCAATGGAGCTACCCAGGCACCCCAGTAAATAAGTCTTCTAAAAAAAACTTTTTTATGTGACTATTACAAAGAGAAAACCAGTTTCACTTGCCATGTAAATGTGAGATAACCATAAAAGTAAATATCCTAAAAAACAGTATGACTACATTCTAGCTAAATTTGAAACTGAGGCCCACTCTCTCTTAAAATGAGATTAGCAAGATCAGCTCCAAGCTGAGACCTTCTCTTAACTAGTCATAATTATTGAAAAAAAATATATCATCTTAACAATAAACATTTATGTAGCACTACCTGCCAGGAATGGTTCTCACAGCAATCCCACAAAGCAGGCATCAATTCTATGCCCTAAGAAATGGGGAAACGGGCATGGAGAGATTGTATAGCTTGCCCAAGGTCGTTTACCCTGTAAGTGGTGAAGCCAGGATTCCAGCCCAGCCAGTGTGACTCCGAACAGAACCCTGTTCTCATGATGTTACTTAATGTTAATGCATTCATCAGCTAAAATCCCCACCCCTTAGCAACCACTGATCAAAAGCAGCCTGAGTCAGAAGGGAGACATGCCAGCCCCCGTTCACGCATTAAGAGTCAGGGTGAGTATTCACTGCACGGCGGTGACCTTGATAAAACCAAATCCTGCTCTCAAGGTCGGTCTGCCTTATTAACTTGTTGCCTTCAACAAGTGTTTCTTTTACAACTCGCTGGTCATTTCAGCTGCTGGATGAACTCTGCCTGTTGTTCCGCTTCCTGCTGAAGGACATAATCCTTAAAAGGAATGGGCACGTTTCCAGACATTTGAACATTTTGCACTTAATTTTAGCTTTCCTATCTTCAGACTTTGAAACTTATCACATGAATCCTGGAGGGATGAGAGAGGGAAAAAAAAAAAAAAAAAGAAAGAAAGAAAGAAAAAGAAAATGACCTCCCTCTCCATTCTTTCAGGGAAAACATGAGGGAGGCAGAAAAAAGGAGACTCTGGCCTCCCCAAGCTTGAGACCTGATTAAAGAGGCAACAGCAGTTCCAACCATTTTAGAATGACTGACGAAGGCGAGATGTCTTGGTAATTGCTGGAGGCTAGGGTTGGTGACTTAATATACTAGTGTTTGGATTAGTTAATAGTTCAATTCCAAGAGGTTGTGATTATAAATCCCAGGACTGCTGGGTTGGCTTTAACGTGCAGCTCCGTGCTGTCTATGAACCTGCCGTTTCCAGTCAGTTTCCTCAGAGAGAGGGGAAAGAGGGAATATTTGAATATCAAGTGAGCGCTTTCGATGGCCTCCGTTAGTCCCGGGAGAACCACAGCAAAGTTGACAGTGGGCTCTGAGAGCACACGTCAGATGGAGCATCGGTTCATTAGAATTAATGGGTTGTGATGGTGGGAAATGTATGAACTTGACCTCCATCCCCACACGACTCCCAGCTTCAGCACTCACCCCTCAGGTCCCTCCCCCACCCCCAGCTCCTCTCTGCCTCTCTGGCCAGAATCCTGCCCAAACCTCTCAGTCATGCCTCTAAAGCCAACTTGATCATGTTGTCCCTGTTTTAAGGACAGACCAGAACCAGTTTCCGGCATAGCCGTCAGCCCAAATGGGCCCTGGGAAAAGACTCGTCTACAGAAACTACCTCCCCTGCTTGACTACCTGCTACCTCACTTACAGAAAAAGCCAGGTCCTTGCTGAGGCTAGAGCCAGGCCACACCCTGACCGGACCATGTGTTCAAGAGATGTGCAGAAACAAGCTGAAACAAGCAGGAAGCCAGCGAAGGGGAAGGACTGGGGGTCATTTACTGCAGCCCGTGTCAGCCTGTGCCTGGGACTCCAGCCTAGAGAAAGCCAGCTCCTTTCTGCAAGGCCAGCCAGCTATGTGTCCCGGGGGACATCAGTGGAGTCCCCCACCTACTGCCTTACCCTTTAGTACACCACCGTTCTCCGAAATGAGTCAGGATAGCATTTTCTTGCTCTCTCCCAAGTTAGAAGGATAAAAAAGGCCACCCTAAGCCTTGCTGAGGTGAGAAGAAGAAATTCCAGAAATTCCAGAAGCATAATGTGTTTGACTTTTACTCTAATAGGAGATGGATATTAGCAAGAGGATGATGTTCGTCTTATAGACCCGTCACTCTGCTGTGGCCAAAGAAAGCCAGCCCAGACGCAGAGGCAGGTTTTCTGAGAAACTGATGAGGCCCCTTCCAAGCCCCAAGTGTGGGGAGGGGCCTTCTCTGAACTCACAATGTCAGTGGTTTTATGAAGTTTGCAAAAACAAGGCATTTGTGTCTTCTTTTTCTTAAAGAAACCTCCCGAGATAGTGTAAATTTGGCACCCCCTAAAGTCCCATTCTCCCTTGCGCAGACCTGGGGCGAGGCCCACAGCCCCTCCTTCTACTTGCACGCTCCCTCCCACCCGCCCATGCACACTGGCCAACACACTGAACAAAACACAGAGGATAGAGAACAGAGTCGGAAGGATCCAGAAAAGAGGGACATTCTAAAACACTGACCATCACCTCACCCAAGAGGGCCTCCAAAGGGACTGTTGGGCAGAAGGCAGTGAACTATTTCCCAAGGATCTTTGTGCTCAGAGTGAAGTAGAGACAGACAGACTGTGGGCTCAAAACAGGCTCAAACACTTAGTAGCTGGGTGATCTTAGGCAACTTACTTGACCTCTCTGTGCCACAGTCCCTCATTGGTTAAATAAGAGAGTAGCTACCTCATTGGATTGTAAGGATTAAATGACCACGTGCGTATAAAATGCTTAGGACAGTGTGTGGCATATAGAAAATGCTAGTTGGTGATGGTACCATACTGCTCTTTTTTTTTTTTCATCCTGCTCTTTTATAAACATTAAATGCGTTGTTCTGTACACTCTACATAGTCACTCTAATCACATCACAAATGCAACACCTCCTTCCTAAAACCGCCCGGAGACCAGCTCCCCATACATACTGTGCAATTTCTTTTTTTTTTTTTTTTAAGACTTTATTTATTTATTTGATGGGGCACCTGGGTGGCTCAGTGAGTTAAGCCTCTGCCTTTGGCTCAGGTCATGATCTCAGGGTCCTGGGATGGAGCCCCGCATTGGGCTGTCTGCTCAGCAGGGAGCCTGCTTCCCCCTTTCCCCCCCACTTCCCTGCCTGCCTCTCTGCCTACGTGTGATCTCTCTCTCTCTCTCTCTCTCTCTGTCAAATTAAAAAAAAAAAAATAGTCTTTTTTTTAAAAGATTTAATTTATTTATTTGAGAGAGAAAGAGTGCAAGCAGGGGCGCTGCAGGCATTCGCTCATTCAAGCATTGGTCATCGGGTGCCCACCAGTGCCAGATTCTCGTGAGGGAGCAGTGTTACAGAATGTCAGGATCACCTGGCAGTCTGTCACAACACAGACTCCCAAGGCTCAGGGTGGTCCTGGGAATTTGCATTTCTAACAGGATTGGATGTTGCTGGGGCAAGACCACACATGGAGACATGGAGTAGCACTGCCCAGGAAGGCTGCCCCCCTCCACACCCGAGCTGTGATGACTGATAATTCGGGCATCTCCCCTGCACTGTTGAGTCGTCCTATCTTGCATCAGGGCCTCTGCTCAGCCATTTTCCTCGGGGACACTCTTCAGTGCCTCCCTGCAATTGCCTGCCTCCACCTTTCTTTACAAAGTTGGCTTGTCCTCACCAAAAAGTCTCCCCATCCTGATACACACACATACACAATATTCTCTATTTCTGCTATTTCTCTCTTTCAAAGAACTCCTCAGGATTTGTGTTAAGGAGACATCTGGATGGCTCAGAGGTGAAGCATCTGTCTTCAGCTCAGGTCATGGTCCTGGGGTCCTGGGATTGAGCCCCACATCGGGCTCAGCAGGGAGCTGGCTTCTCCCTCTCCCTCTGCCCCTGCTTGGGTGTTTTCTCTCTCTCTCTCCAATAAGTAAGTAAAATCTTGTTTAAAAAAGAGAATTCGTGTGGCGCCTGGGTGGCTCAGTGGGTAAAGCCTCTGCCTTCAGCTCACCTCATGGTGTCAGGGTCCTGGGATCCGGCACCGCACTGGGCTCTCTGCTCAGCGGGGAACCTGCTTCCTCCTCTCTTGCTCTCCCTGCCTCTCTGCCTACTTGTCTGTCAAATAAATAAATAAAATCTTTAAAAAAAAATTTCATATTAGGTATTTGCTTATTTACTTGTCTCTGTGACAGCAAGAATAATGTCTATTTTATTCTTCTGCATATCCCCAGGGCCTACCACATGGAAGGTGGAACATGGAAGGTGCTCAGTAAATATGTTGGTCTGTTAACTAATTCCTTCAACCACCATACAATGAGTATCTACTCTGTGCTGTGCTAGGTCCTCTACTGGATGCCAAGGGCACAGCAGTGGCAAAAACCCTATTCATTTTCATGGGGGATACTGACAATAAACAATAAGTATAAAAAATAACTGAATTCTTCAAAATGCAAGAAGGAGTTAGGTACTATAGAAAAAACAGAGTGAGGGGAGCAGGAATGATTGATTGGTGGGGGAACAGGTTGTGGGTTGAGATTTTAAGCAGGGTAGTCAGAGTGGGCCTCTTGGAGAAGGTGACATGTGAGCAAAGGCTCAGGAGTTGAGGCAGTTTGCCACGCGGACATCTTTGGAAATAGCTTTCCAGCCAGTGTAAAGTCCCTAAGGCAGCACGGTCCCCACAGAACCTTCTGTGATGCTGGAAATGTTCTATCCGTCCATGTCCAATACAATCGACACTAATCACATGTGGCTAGTGGAAACGGCACTATGCAGTGCACCCTGAAAGTGTGAAGATGGGAGGGACATTGCGTGTAGGTGCGGGAGAGGGACTGGGGGGAAGGAGGAGCAGATGAGCTCAGGAAGGTAAGACCCGGTCCAGTATACGACTGGTCATCTCAAGGACTCCAGTTTCATTGATTTCTTCCGAGTAAGATGGGAGCCATTAGAGAATTCGGAGAAGGGCAGTGATGTGGTAGGATTTATGTTTTAAAAGATTCCTCTGGCTGCTTTGTTGAGAATTAATGGTAGGGGCTGAGGGTAGACACAGGGGGACCAGTGAGGGAAACTGGGCAAGGCAGGCAGGTCAGACATGATGGGAGATCAGAGCAGGATGGTAACTGTTAAGGATGTGCTGAGTGGGGCAGGGTCTAGATATATTTTGAAGATTGAGCCCAAAGGATTTCCTGACAGGTGCTGATTAAAACGTATATTAAGTTTTGAATATACGCCAGGCGCTAGCTCTGAACTCCTTCTAAGCCAGATTTGCCAAAGAAATGTCACCCGCGTTTTGACGCGTACCAGCTTTTCCTAAGACAGATTGCGCTTGGGGGCATTTCTCACTTTCAGTGTCCTACAATTTGGTCTTCAAACATTGCCTCTGCAGATCAGAACCAATAGAGCCTGCTGGCACCATGAAATTTGTTGTTATTATTCTACTCAGCTCACTCCATGGTATGAACATTAAGGAAACAGATGACTCGAGTCCTACATAAATCCTTCATTCTCCTGTTTTATTCCCTTGTCCATCACCTTCTCATTTATTCTTAATACTCGGGTTTTGCATTCAAGGCCAGGTCAGTTCTCCAGAGGACTTCCATCTTCTTCCTCTCGCATCTGCCGGATCCTCTCTGGGGACGGGCGCAGCCTGAGGATGGGAAATTGAGTCATCTGTCTTCTGTAACCATATGGAAAAGATGTAGTCATTACCGTTGTAGGCATTGTTGTGCTTTGAAAGCTAATTAAGACAATTAGCTATTAAATACCAAAAACAATTAAGCTAATTGAAATAAACCATATGCAGTTTACGCCCTTGTGTAGACAAAACCCTAACATGTGGCTAGATGGTGGCGCTACAGACGTTCCGGGAACAAAATAAATCAGGGAATATGGGAGCCGAAGACGGAGGTATCTCAGCACCCAATCAGTTTACCGCCACAAAGTGCTTCTCAAAAACATTTGGCTTGATTTGGAGAGGTTTCTTCTATATTGGGGTAGGGGGAGGAAGGCGTGTATTCCTGCCCAAATGTTTCTTTCAGTCTATAAAACAGCAGAATTGTCTGTTATCCTGTCTCTGACTCAACATGGTGGCTGGCTGCGGCATCCCGATGTTAAGGGGATCTCTGAAGATCGCAAGTTAACCAGATGTTTAGGTGCAAAGGGGTTTCCCAGGGTTTTAGGTTGTGGCTGGCAGCCTTGGACAACGTACCTATTTTCCAAATAGAGGGGAGAGGGATCGAGAGCCAGAGGAAGCGAGAGAAGCCATGGAGACCGGGGGAAGCTCTAGAAGGAGTGTGTGTTTATCTAAATTTTTTTGGCTGCATGTGCCAAAAAAACTCAACTAGATTTTGCTTCAGCCAAAAAGGAAATTCAGCTAGGAAGAAGAACAAACTTCAGGGACCAGGACCCTAGGAGCTCCCAGGAACTCAGCCCAAATCAGACTCCATCACTCTGACTTGTCTGTCTGTCTCTCATCTCTCCCTAGCTCTGTCCTGGCCACACTCTGGCTTCAGAGAAGCCGTCTCTGGGTGGCAAGGAGCACGGAGGCTGCCAGGGCCAATTTAGCAAGCCCAAGGATGAAGAGAACTCCTTATACCCAAAGTCCATGTATCCCACTGACTGGGCATGCCCCCTTTCGGACCGGTCGCCACAGCCATCCTACCACATGGGATAGAATGGTTCATCAGATCTCTATCACAGGCCCATCACCTCCCCCCACCAATCCCATGCTACCTATAACCCAATGGAGAAGCATGAAAAGGAAACATTTGCTGAAGAACAAAACCAATAGCTAAGGGGTCCCTAGACCAGGGTGTTAAAGAAAGGATCAGAATCTGGTGGAGAGAGAAACCACAGAGAGAATATTGCCTGGAGAAAAGTGTTAAGATAGCTGAGCATTCATAATGCTCCATTCTTTTCTTATTCTACCGTCCTGCCAATTCTCTGCTGAATATTCAAAAAACAAGATTATCAACAGCGAGGATTCCATTCCCCCCTAGCATCTGTGTCATCCACAGTCCACAACTGCCTCATGAAAAATGAGCAATGAAGCAGAGAAGGAATAGCCTTAACAAGAGCCCAGCTTTGGGGCACCTGGCGGCTCAGTTGGTGGAGCATTTGATCTCGCAGTTGTGAGTGAATGTGAACCCCCCACTAGGTGTGCAAATTACTTAAAAATAAAATCTTTAAAAAAAAAAAGAGTGCCCAGTTTCTTCCTCTCATAACTGATCCAAATCATTATCCATTTTTTTTTGATGGACATATGTTATTACAGAGGTGGTGTTTCCTGAGTATCGACACCCACTTTCTATGTTTTGGAAATCCCTTACCTTATAAGCAGTGGTGTCCTGACATAAGTTTAACAATCTTATTTTAAGGAAAGAGAGACTGAGTCTGCAGTGTCTGCTCATTTCTGCAGTGCAAGCACTCCCACTAAGGCTAATCAAGCTATTATCGTGAATCCACTGAAGGCAGAATGGGGAAAAAGGCATAGCAGCACATCATTACATAATATTTCCACCACACGGGTACAACAGGCATAAATAACTTCAAGGACACAGACAATAGTGAAAGTAATAAAATAATTAGGGAGTGACAAATTTCAAGTATTTAATACCTTTGCTTTTTTAATATAATGTATTCCATTGGGTTTACATAATTTATTTTTTCAGATTCAGCTTTTTATTCTGAGATCAATATCACAACTCGGATATTGACATTGCTGCAGCCAAGATATAGGACACAGCATCGCAATAATGACCACTCAGGCTGGCTTTTCCTAGCCACCTCCTTCCCTCCTACGCATATCCCCTCCTCAACCCCAGAAAGCACTAATCTGTTATCTGTTCTCTAGTTCTATGATTTTGCCACTTTAAGAACATTACATAAATAGATTGATACAGGGATACCTTGGGAGATTGTCTTTTTTCACTCAACATTATTCTCTAGAGATACAGACCTGTTGTTGTGTGTACCAAAAGATCATTCTTTTCATGGCTGACTAGTATTCCCGTTTGTTTAACCATTCAGTCACTGAAAGACATTTGGGTTGGCTATTGCAAATAAAGCTGCTGTACATATTTGTGTACAAGTTTTTGTATGAACATAAGTCTTCATTTCTCTGAGACAAATGCCCAGGAGTGCAATTCCTGGGTCATGTAGTACTTGCATGTTTAGGTTTTTAAGAAACTGCCAAACTGTTTTCCAGAGTGGCTATTTTCAGAGAGGCTATTTTACCCTCCCACCAGCAATGTATGAGTGAGGCAGTTTCTCTACATCTTCACTGGATTTAGGGATTATCACTCTTTTTATATTTTAGCCATTCTGATAGGTGTGTAGTGATATCTCATTGCAGCTTTAATTTGCATTTCCCTGGTAAGGCTAACAAATAAGCACATCTTTCTTGTGTTTATTTGCCACCTATATATCCTCTTCAGTGAAGTGGTTCTTCATGTGCTTTGCCTATTTTTCAAACTGGATTATTTGTATTTTGCTATTGTTTTAGAAATTCTTCATATATTTTAGATATTAGTCCTTTGTCAGATATGTGGTTTGCCAATATTCTCTCCTACTCTGTAATTTATGTTTTCATCTTCTTGAGGTCTTTTGAAGAGCAAAACTTATAGTTTTTGATGAAGTCCAATTTATCAGTTTTTCCTGTTTTGGATCATGCTTTCATTGCCAAGTCTAAGAATTTCTTAAGTATTAATCTAAAGATTTTCTTCTAGCAGAGTGACGCAGCAGAAGCATGCTGGGCCCATAAATATTTTCTCCTATCTTTTTTTCTTAAAATTTTTAGTTTTAAGTTTTACATATAAAACTGTGATTTATTTTGAGTTAATGTTTACACAAGGTCTGAGACTTAGGCCAGGGCTCATATTTTCTTCTATAAATGTTTAATTGTTCCATCACAAGTAGATGAAAAGGCTATCCTTCCTCCATTGACTTGTTCTTGACTTTTGGTAAAAACCAGTTGCACATATTTGTGTGGGTCTATATCTGAGGTCTCCATTCTGTCCCAATAATCTATGTATCTATTCCTCCATCAGCATCACACAGTCTTGATTACTGTAGCAATGTATTAAGTCTTGAAATCACGTAGACCATGTTATCCCATTTTATTCTCCTTTTTCAAACTTGTTTTAGCTATTGGGTTTTACACCTTTCCATATAAATTTTAGATAATCTTGTACATATCTACCAAAAAATCTTGCTTAGATTTTAATAAAAATTGCATTAAAACTGTATAGCAATTTAGGGACAGTTGACATCTTTGTAATGCTGAGTCTTCCAACCCATGACCATAGTATGCCACCCCATTTATTTGGGTCACCTTTGCCTTCTTTCTTAAGCATGTTGTTTGGATTCCAGGTGTTTGTTAATTTTCCTGTTATTTTTCTTTTCTTGATTCTCTAGTTTGATTCCACCATGGTCAGAGAACAAACTCTGATGATTTCAATTTTTTTTAAACATGCTGAAATCTGTTTTATGGCCCAGGATATGGCCTATCTTGGTACCTGCTCCATGAGCACTTGAAAAGAGTAAATAGTCTAATATCATTGGGTCACTGTTCTATGAATGCCAATCTGATCCTGTTGGTCAATGATGTCATTGAGCTCTTCTATCTCCTTG
This sequence comes from Mustela nigripes, assembly GCF_022355385.1. Taxonomy (NCBI): domain Eukaryota; kingdom Metazoa; phylum Chordata; class Mammalia; order Carnivora; family Mustelidae; genus Mustela; species Mustela nigripes. The sequence goes on along the minus strand of NC_081559.1, from coordinate 29,068,733 downwards.
CTGATTTTCTATTAACTGTCCTATTGATCATTGAGAGGATTGTTGATGTCTCCAGCTATAATTATGATTTGTCTGTGTCTCCTTTCAGTTGAATCGACTTTTGCTTTGCAAATTTCATAATTCTGTTGTTGAGGTTTTCTTAGAGGTTTGTTTTAATCATTATATAATATTCTAGTCTGTCTCCTTCTGCTGGGCAATGGTTCTGACTCTCCACCAGACCTCCTCTGACACCACCCCCTGGGGTGTGGGAGAATGTGCCTCTTTCCTAGTAAATGGAGGTAGAAGTGTAGGCCCCCTACTTAGCCTTCTGTGACACTATCCCAGCAGGGTGTGAAGGTCTCTCAAGGTTGGAAGTCTAGGCTCCCCACTTAGCCCTTGTTGGCATGAGTGCAGATGGGGCCAGAGTTTTCTCTGGTGTTTGGTAGTTACTGTTGAGAAGGTTTCTACTTGTTACGTTGCTCCTTTCCTGGCCATTGGCTAGAGAGAGCAGACCTTTGTAGGAGCTTTTTTGTCTGTACTCATTGGCAATTTCTGGGTTGCCAGCTTTTTTATAGCTCCTTATATGGGAAATGTGAGGCCAAAAAAAAAAAAAATTCCAAGGAAATCACTGATGTGTTCAGGTCTCAAGGTCTCTAGCTGATCTGCCTACTTATCTCCTTTCAGAGTCTTCTTGTGTTTCTTTTATATATAATGACCAGGGGTTCTAGTCGTAGTCTGCAGGAAAAATAGGGGAGAGTACAGCTACCATAATTTATTTTTTAGTAATGGCTATGTTTAACAACCAGCTCACAAGTCCCTGAAATTTGAACTAACTGCTATAAACCTGCTTCGGCACACCAGTGTCATGAGTGTTGGAGGAAATCAGAGCCCATCGCCCCCCACAGAAGCTAGAAATGACATCCATTCCCATTCCCAGCCTTCCCTGCAGTGTGGACACAGGCATGTGAGGTCAGGTTGTAGAGTCAGACGTGCCCCCCCCCAAGACTGGGCGCTGGCCATGCAGAGTGCAGAAGTGGGATAGTGGGGGATCCTTCTGGTGGGCATTCCAGGCCAGCTGGGGCACCCAGACCAGGTAAGGCATCCATCACAAGGTCACACTCAGTTGTGGCAGCAGCATTCTCACCTAATCCTTTTTTTTTTTTTTAAGCTTGTTTGTTTGTTTGTTTTTAAATAATCTCTACACCCCAGTATGGGGCTCGAACTCAAACCCAGCGGAGTCACAAGCTCTTCCGACCAAGCCAGCTAGGTGCCCCTCACCCAACTTTTCCTATGATGTGTCTTTGACAGTGACTCTGGCCAATAACGTGTTCGAGTTGGATTCTCCTATCTTCCCTATGGCTTTATGAGTGACTTTTCAACAGCTCTGTATCTGCTTAAATTGGTTGGAACTGCCTTCTGTGAGGTGCAAATAGGCATATTGATTGATGTACATTCACGGGCCCTGGGCTGCAAACCCTTCTGGAAGACAAAAACCTGGGCCTCTCCCACGAACATCTCCTGCCCAAGAGAAATGACTCGAGGAATAACTTAGAGCTAAGAGAGCAGTGGGCTTGCACCTAGAAGGTCTTGCTGAGAGGGGTGGTGAAGGTCCCAGAGCCACCTTGACCCCCCCCCCCCGTTAGTTGCCACCCACCCTGGTCAGCAATTCTGACCTCGCACACCATGCTTACTCAGTGTCTTCCTGAGTGCCTCCCTGCAGCCTGAGCAATTTGGCATTAGGTGGAATAAACCAGCCAGCTTGACCCTGGGAAAAAAACAATCCTGAAATCTTATTTCCTCTCCTCCACTTCCACTCACCCTGCTCCCGCCGGCACCGCTCAAGGCTCACTCGTTGCTTAGAGGAGTCTTTTATTCCTGGAGGGTGTGGTTCTGGTGCACAGAAACCAAGCATAGCTCTACTTGGGGCCTGAAAATTAGTATTTGATTTATTAAAAATAGAGATTCCGAAATGCATTGCCCTTCCTTCAGCTTTTAAAATCAGCTTAGGAAGCTTATTATCCTATTTATAAGTCTAGCAAATATTAACAATCACTCTGAGAGGGCTTTTGATTAATGTTTGGTCCCATTTATACACTTAGTTAATTAAAGCTCTTTAACATTTTAAGCAGCGTTTATAAATTTAATATATTCCATTCCTCTTTAAGTACTTCATCTGACTGACAAAGCTTCCCAAGTACTAAAGTGAGTCTCATAAGATTTAATAAATTAAGCATGCAAAAAATAGTCAAGCTTATAGTCTCTTAAATTTTCAAACTATACATAAATTTAGAAAGATTTCAACTTAGGGGTGCCTGGGTGGCTCAGTCCATGGGGCATCTGATTCTGGATTTTGGCTCAGGTCCTGACCTCGGGGTCCTGGGATAGGGCCTACCTTGTGCTCCCTGCTCAACAGAGAGTCAGTCTGCTTAAGATTCTCTCTTTACAGGGCTCCTGGGTGGCTCAGTGGGTTAAAGCCTCTGCCTTCGGCTCGGGTCATGATGCCAGGGTCCTGGGATGGAGCCCCGCATCGGACTTCCTGCTCAGTGGGGAGCCTGCTTCCTCCTCTCTCTCTCTCTACCTGCCTACTTGTGATCTCTGTCAAATAAATGAACAAAAATCTTTTTTAAAAAAATTCTCTCTTTCCCTCTTCCTCAGTTCCTCCTACCACTTGTTCCCTCTCTCTCCCTAAAATAAATAAATAAATATTTATAAAATAAAATCACCCGTACATGAAGTATCCTTGCTACGGGCTGAATATAAGTGTCCCCCAAAATTTGTATATTGAAATCCTAGCCCCCAGTGGGAAGGTATTTAGGAGATGGAGTCTTTGGAACATGATCAGGTCATGAGGGTGGAGTCCCTAGAAATGGTATTAGTGCCCTTCTAAGGGACCCCAGAGAGCTTTCCCACCCCCTCTGCTCTATGAGGACACAGTGTGAGGACAGCCAGCCATCTAGGAACCAGAACGTGGGCTCTCACAGACGCCAAATCTGTAGCAACTTGATCTTGGACTTCCCAGCCTCCAGAACCATGAGTAATCCATTTCTGTTGTTCATAAGGCACCTGGTCTATGGTATTCTGTTATAGCCACCAGAACAGGCCAGGACAATAATACATACACAAATTCCTTTAACTTGAAGATACTAAAACTACAATTGTCATTCCCTTATTTGTGTGCTGAATATTCCCTACATTTGTGTGCTGAACTTTGTGTTTTCCCTGGACTCCTAAAATGTCTATCCATAACAGAGATAATTTCCTTCTTTTAAACTAAGGTTGTTCATCAGTAAGAACTTTTGGGTAGATGCTGACTGGATCCTCACTGGTGATCCTCTGGACCAGTCAAGCCCTATTTTCAGCCTTTATGTTCCTAACTTAGAGATGGGGACAGCCAAGGAGACCACCTCCTTAGAGACTAGTGATCAATTACTAGTTTTCAACCCAGAGTCCTGTCCATAATCCCTATCCAGGGCCCACACTGATTTTGCACTTATTTGACCCTTAAGGGTCATCAGACTCTAAAGAATCTTGCATTCTAGGAGTGCCTGGCTGCCTCAGTCAGTGGAGCCTGCAACTCTTGATCTCAGGGTTGTAAGTTCAAGCCCCATGTTGGGTGTAGAGACTACTTGAAAAATAAAATGAAAGAAGAAGAAGAAGAAAGGAAGGAAGGAAGGAAAGAATAAAGAGAGGAAGGGACAAAGAGAGGGTGGGAGGGAGGAATAGGGAGGGAGGGAAGGATGGGTGGCTCAGTGGGTTAAGCCTCTGCCTTCAGCTCTGGTCATGATCCCAGGACTCTGGGATGGAGCCCGGCATCGGGCTCTCTGCTCAGCGGGGAGCCTGCTTCCTCCTCTCTCTCTCTCTCTCTCTCTGCCTGCCTCTCTGCCTACTTGTGATCTCTGTCTGTTAAATAAATAAATACATAAATAAAATCTTGAAAAAGAAGAAGAAAGAAAGGGGAAAAGAAGGAAAGAAAGAACCCTGCATTATTTTCATATGCTTTTTATACCTTGGGACCACACAATCCTCATGGATGTTAAACTTCCATCTAATTGAATTCTGCTTATCTCTCAGAGCTTTGTCTGATTATTCAGTCATGACTCCCAAAGTCATGCTCCAAGATCATGGCTCAGCCCCACTCCTCACTCTACCTCACACCCTGTACCCCTTGAGTTTCTAATTCTCCTGGGAATGGAAAAGCAGACTCCCCCAGGATCTACTTTCCTGGCAAGGCTAAGGAAATGTTCTTAAGCTTAGTAACTTTGCCCAGAGGTGGTTGGGGGGGGTGGCAGGGAGATAGTTACCATGGCCCTAGAGCCTCCTGCTTCCCACCTTCCTGAGGCAGCCACTGCAGTAGCCTAGGTCTGTTAGAAGAACAGCAGGTGCATGCAAGCAGCATTGGAGCCACATCGCAAATCTGCCAGGAGGATGAGGGGACATAACTGAAGTCATCACCTAATGCCTGAGCCGAGCTAGAACCCAGACTCCGACCTCCCAGCCTCATGCTCTGGCCATGGAAACCCAATGTCCCCCAACAACAGCAAGGCCAACAGAGCCAGGAAGGGCCTCACAGATCATAGCCCCCAACCAATGACCCCAAACATTAGAATACGCTACATACTGACTTCCAGGCTTCATAGTAAACAGAAGAGAATAGACATGGTCCTGCCTTTTCTAAAATAAATAAACACACCACATATTTGTCTTTCCACACTAAGGAGAAGCGACTTTCAGCTATAGTGGGAAACAGGTGAGGACTGGGCACCTACTTACTTTGGGATAAACTCTTATAAAGAAGCCCTGTATACATGGGCCCTCCACAACCAGCACAAAGAAGTGCTCTGGTCCCTCTGTCATTAGCATTTTGAAGAACCACTGGGGGAGCAGGAACAGGATGCTAAGCAGGACCATGATGCTTCCTGCTGACTTGAGCCCCAGAGCCATTTCTCTGGCTCCCTGTCCAGCCCCCATTTGGCTCCTACAGCTCCTGGGGCCTCTGATGGCACCCCCCACACCACGGTCAGCTCATCAGCCTGGTATGCAGGATCCCCAATATCTCTCCCTCCACCTGGCTCAGAAAGAAACCCATGATGTCTCTTTGGACCTTGAGGAGATTATGACGACTGGACACCAAGAAAGTGACAATCCTCAATACTATCGTCCAGCAGCTTCCAGGCCCCCTTCTCTCTCTAGTTGGACCACCTGCTCTCTGTCCTGCACCTCCCATGGTCCAGGGAGCCCTGTCCCAAGGGCTCCCTGCTCCTCCTCCAAGTCCCCCCAGATCCAGGCAAGACGCCCCACCCCCGGAAGAATTTCCCAAAGTCTGTCTCCTTGGTCAGCACCTGACAAAGGATTGTTCAACAAAAAGCAACTTTTCCAACTAGATTAAAATAAATCCCAGCAGAGGTCTCAAATACGAAACCTTCCTCCGAAACATAAGCCCTACAAATATTGGAGTTTGCTTCTTACACAGGGGGGGAGCCACACGACCAATCAAGTCCTCGCTCTCAGACAGTTATGTAATTTATTTTGCTGGAAACCAAATGCCTCACGTTGGGTTTCCCGTTTGCCAGGCGGGATTCAATCCACCCGTTCAGGACTCTCCTGTTGTTGTCAGCAATGGCCTCGTCACCCGCTGTATGGGCAGCATTCGGCACAAGTGTCCTTGAGTTCTGCTTTGCCTTTCCACTGCTACTCAAAATTCCCTTTAGAAGCTCTAAGTGTCAACAGGCAGGATCGTTATTTGAGTCACCTGACAGAAGAAGAGATGTCACACAGACTGCCAAATGGGACCCATTATTGCCAGGTTCTGTGCCCTGAAGGAGGGGCCCGGGGCAGTCCAAGCAGATGGTCTATGAGCTCTCACAGCCAGAAGCTTTCACGAGGGCATAGACATCCTGAGTGAGCTGAATCCTCAGCACGGAACGAGGACGTGCCAGCCGCCCTCTCTGCTCAAAGTAAAAGAATGAGTTAGCACTTCTCTGGTCCCTGACGTGGGCTTGAACTTGTCTGAGAATGAAAGCTTTGGGCAGCTACCCAGGATGGGACCATAATCCCACACAGAAAGCTGCAAGGGAAGGGTCACATGGCGATGAGCCCACAGTTCTCCTTATTAGAAGGGTCCTGCCCCACCTTGCTCGTGCTCACTCACCACACTGCTTCCCATCCAAAGCAGGTAGCAGTGGGGCCTGTCATTCAGGATACCTCTAACCCCATCCGAGTCCCCCAGAGCTGTGCCACTAAATGGTGCCAGAGGGGGGTCCTGTCTGTTGGTTCCCTCTCCTCCCCCTGTCCTCAGTCGAGCTGCCCAGTGCCCCAGAAGGATTAGGTTAGAGGGTAAGTAAAGAGGAAGTCAGAGGAAACACGGAGGCTGTAAAAGATTCAGGACCAACTCCAAATGTCCCTCATTCTCTGGTTTCTCACTTTCCACTTGAGGACCACCCCCCAACTCTCAGCTACTTGCCCAACAGAGATGACAGACACATCCTGTGTCCAGCGAGGAGCTGAGCTGTCCTGGCTCAGCTCTCCACTTCCCCCCACCCCCCAGGCTCAGAAGGAGCTGCTGTCTTGTGGGCTCCCAGCATCCCCCGAACCGAACGGGGAGACCTGCCCGCACCTGAGCAGGGCTCAGGAAAGGAACAGAGTCCTGCATACAAACCCTCTCTCCCCCAGGCATCAGAGCACAGGGCCCCTGCCGTCTCGTTTATCATCTGCTCTGCGCTGGTCTATGTTCTAGGTTTTTTGCGTTTCACCTTGACTCTCTGCTCCTGGCACAGTTCCTCTGAAATTCCACCTGGACTTGGCCAATGTAAAGGAAAAGGGATTTTTGTCTTCACACAGCCCCAGGGGGCCAAAGGCCCAATGAAGTTAGAGGCTGTCCTGTAGCCAGAGACCAAAGGGGCCAACGAGAATAAAATGCTCACACCTAAATGACAATCCGGGACATTTCAAAGGGTGCATCTCTTCCCTATAAACACAACAAACAGCCTCACGGTGGTCTGTCCCCTCTCTGCTGACCAACTTCAGAGCTCTAGCCGTTGGCCTGAACACTAGGAGGAGACGGGGGAAGGGGTAAGGAAGAAGCAGGGCCCCCTAAGGTGGGACTGAGGATCCTGGTTGCTCAGAGCCGCCCAGGGCTGTGCAACTCCACGGAACCTCTCTGGAACCACACCTCACCCTATGTCTTCCAGGGAAGTATGAACTTTTCCTATGGGGTCTCTGACCTAGAGATCCAGCGGGTCCACCAGATGGCAGTGCGACTCCTGCCCAGAGGGCACAGAGCCGGCAGTGTGCGAGAGTGGCCACCAGGGGGCCACACAGGGACAACCGGCTTCACATCCTTACTGGTTGCCTAGCAACTGTGACGCAACGGGCTCCCAGTCTGCACCCTCTTCAAGGCCTCCCAGGTTATTTCTGGCAGAACAGACTGTTGCACAAGGAGTGGCCTCAGGAATCCCCAAACTGCTACTCTTAAACCGTGAGAATCTAAAATGGTCCAGAGACCCCAAATCCAGCGCCACCCTGGCGTCTAGGGGATTGGGCTACTGTCCCTGCTTCTCAGAATGCCAGGGATCAAGGAAAGAAAACATTTTCCATTTCCTTCTATAGCCTCACAGCCACTGGGGACAGTGATTTCTCTAATGGCTAAAGCAAAGTGACCTCCTCCCTCACACCTCCCCCACGCTCTCCCTTCCAAGCAGGGGCTAGATTAACAGTATGTGACCTTGAGCCAGACCCTGAGCCTCCCGCTCCCCAGCTGTACTTGCGACGACTCAAGGGGTCATGATAACATCCAGCTCTGACCTTCTGTGGTCTTGATTCTCTCCCTTTCCCCCAAGAATACTGTCCTTGCCTCAAACCTCTCCCTGGTTTTGATGACCCTGAAAACAGAATTCTTCCAATTCCAGTTGGATAAGCATGACCAGGCAGACCAAGGGTGGAACCAAGAAAGTGAGGCAGACACAAGACAAGGAGTGTGGTTATAATGAGCTCAAAGTCTGTGCCGGTCTGGTCTGTGAACGGGCCTGGGTGAGCCAAGGTCAGTGCCCGGGGCAGAGTCAGCGGGCCACCCTGGCCGTGGTGTGAGGGGCTCCAGGCACATCTCTGGGTTGGGAGGAGCCCGCTGGCCCCGGGGCTGGGCTCTGCCTGGGGCCCAGGTGTGGATCACTAAGGTGTCACGGTCTCTTGAGGGGCCCGGCCGGCGGAGGGTCACACAGGCATGTGCAGCTCGTTGTACTCGTCCTGGCCGTCCTCATCAAAGTTAGGCTCAGCATCTTCCGAGTCCAGCTGCAGAAAGGAGAAGGTCGGCAGGGGCAGGGAGGCGGCACTCGCCCTCCCGTTCCCCCAGCAACTCTTCCGGGGCGGGGGACAGTCTAGACCTTCTCGGGCCTCGGGCCTCGCAGGGACCATGAGGGACTGCCCCCCGAAACACTCCCCTCCGGCAAAAACCCTCAGGTCACTGCCCCAGGGACACTCCAGATGATAATAAGAACGACAACAAGTACCTCTTCCCAGCCATCGGGAGCAGTAGTACGCTATACCACACCCCAAGCCCTCCCGCTCTGTGCTTTACCCACACAGGTCTCAATCCTCACCACATGTCTCTAAGGTAGACCCGCCCATTTACACAGCTGGAATGGAGACTTCAGGAACTCTGGGAACTTGCCTCCCGTCTCACAACCAGCAGGGGGCATGGGGGGGGGGGGACTGGAACCCAGGCCTCCCTGAGTCCAGGGCCCTGAGCAGCATCCCTTACCGCCTGAAGCTCCCTGTCCTGGAAGAGCCGGGGCAGAAGACAACGCCTCAGAGGCACCGTGAGCAGCAGCAGGAAGGGGAAGGCGAGGGAGGCGGCCGTGGACTTGACCACCCACAGCAGGGCGATGCAGCTCAGCTGGATGCAGGTGAACAGGTGCATTCGCCACGTCTTCACCTGGGGAGCAGGCCTCTGGTCTCACGGCACAGCGCCCAGCCGGCTCCCACCCACAGCTCCCGGAGTCCCCAAACCTCCATAGTCACGCTGTCCCTCTCCAGCCCCGGCATCCTTGCGACCCCTCCCCAACCCCCCAGCTCCCCACCTCCATGCTGCCCAGCCCTACCTTGGTCACATAGGGCTGCTCAGGATGGTGTTTCGCTGGCATGAGGATGAGCAAAAGACGCTGGGACAGCTGGATCCCCGACAGCGACGTGACCCCCATGTACAGGAAAATCCCAAAGAGCACAGCCAGCGGGATCCGGCGCAGCACAGCCCCCATGACGATGGACAGGCCTGGAGGAGGTGACACAGACTTCCTGACCCCTCGGACAGCCTCCACGGGCCTGGTGGAGGGGGACCGGCTGGGCCTCGTCGCTACGCCCGAGAGAAGACAGAGCCGGATGGAGAACCTGGAAAGTGCTCAGGGTAAAAAGGCTCAGAATGCTACAAGGCAGGTTGGGGTGAGAGCGGGTGCAACTGGAGACCCAGAAGGGACCTGAGGCCAGCCCAGGAGAGAGAGCCGACTGACGGGCACCGGGTCCAAGGAGGCAGGTCTGCGGAGCGGGGACTGGGGCCTTGCGAGGTGGGTGCTCTCACCCACGAGGCTGGCGATGAGCACTCCGGTGACCCGCTGCTCCCGCACCTCCTGGATCTGGGGCTTGTCCCCGGGCGCGATGGCAGTGCGCATCACCGTCAGGGCATTCACGTGAGTGACCGAGCGGACAGTGGCGGCCGTGAGCCAGGGCAGCCCGAACAGCCCGCAGAGCCCACCCAGGGAGCCGATCAGCAGCAAGTCTAGGTGGAAGCCGGAGCCCTTAAGCAGCCTCCGGGCCTTCTGGCTGACGATGAGCCTGCAGGACGGGAAGCGGGGCTGGGTGGTGGGGAGGGCAGGCCGGCCACAGGGCCAGGCATGCGCAGCAGGTCCCGCGTTGTCGGGGGTAAGGACCGGCATGGCCTGAAGGGCCCTCCCCGGGATCTGCCAGCTTCCTCTTCCAAGCTCCCAAAGTGGTGTTCTCACATCGAAGCAAATTGGAGCTAAAACCTCATACTGTGGATATTTAAAATGCCACAAAAGCCAGACGCCAGATCTCACCACACTGTGGTTTAACCCAAATGAGACGCATAGGAGCATCGCTGGGTGAGAGAGAACAGTGCCAGACTGTGGTGAGGACTGCCAGCGGCCACCCTGCACATGGCAGTGGGGACAGATGGCTCTCCTGTCACAACCCCGGAGGGAAACTGTGCCCCGGGCCATGTGCCCCACCCCTGCCACCAATCCTATTGCCTTCCACTCCTCCCCGGCCTCCCGCACCGAGTCCCCCAGCCCTCTCACGCAGTGATCTGGGTCTCCATGAAGATCAGGATGAGGACCAGCAGGGCAGGGACAGCAGCTGCCACCATCATCCACGGTGGGAAAGGACGGGCACTGCCCAGGGGTGGGATGAACCACGTGCGCTTATGGGGGGACGTCACTGAAAGCCCAGTGGGCACCGTCAGCTTCTGCATGGGGGGAAGGAAGACGGGGTTCAGGGACACAGCCTCCCCATGTTAAGAACCCCATGTAGCAGCTGCTCCCACCAAGCTCTGTGTTCCCAGTACCAAGCCTCCAGGAAACCTGGATGTGAACAGGTTCGGGGGAAATTAGTTTTCCATCTCCCAGAGTCTCTCCAAGGATTTGGTAGCGGACAGAGAATGACATCCTTTCTCCCTGAGCCCCGGGTACAACTGTCCTTCGGCCGCCAGCCCCACACCCGTGCCAGGAGTCTAGGCTAAGGCTCACATACAGCCTCAGACCCCCTGACTGACCGCATCCGCTGAACCGCTCAGCTGTCCCCAGCCCGCCACCCCAGCATGGCCCCAGCAGGTCAGCCCTCCATTAAAAAGGCTGAATTCTGCCTGTGATCGTGACCACTATGGCAATGGAGACGTGTCGTGGCCTCCCTCCCAAGACTCGGGTGAGAAGCCCCCGCTGGAGGGAGGCGGGCCCTGCTCACCTGTGTGTAGGTGTCTGTAATCGAGTAATCCACGAGGACCATCACCAGAATGGAAATGGGGATGCCAAAATCCCCAATGATGCGGCGAGCCTTGGGAGTGGCCAGTGCGGGGAAAGGAGCAAAAGGCAGAAGTGAGGGTCAGGAGACAAACATGGGGACTTATTACTCCCCACTCTCTCAGGTCTGGAGCCAGAAATCCCCTGACCTGTCCTTCTAAATCCCACAGGTGCCACCCAGCTCAAGACAGCATTCCTGGCCTGGTTAAACTTCGCTGAAGCTTCTGACCCGGAAGGGACGGCACAGATGTGGTTTAGGTTCACGGGTTGACCGGGAGAAGGGGAAAGCGCCCCTCTGGAGCGAAGACTGGCTGTGATGACAGGAACTTCCAGGGGAACCCATGGAGAACCCCCACCCCTTCTCAGCCACGCACCTTGCCTCCCAGGAAGCGGCTGTTCCTGAACTTTCGCAGGAAGAAGGCAATGAGGAAGGTTCCAAGCATGAGGATGAGGGACAGCAGAGCCGTGTTGGGCTGGTTCCTAGGGCCAGGCAGCCCCTCGGTGGGGGGCACAGCACTCCCATTCAGCTCTAGCCCAGCTTCCAAAGCCCCCTCAGGGGGGTAGAATGGCAGCAGTGGGTGCTCCGTGAACACCTGTGGGGGTTACAAGGTTGCCCTAGCACTTCCCTGAGCAGGTGACCACAATGTTATCAACTTACTTTCATACCACTGTGAGGGGGAGCGCTGACCCCTCCCACACCTGACCAGGCAACAGGGTCACAGGACATCAAGCTGCATCACATACACACACACACACACACACACACGTACACATACTCCTCTACAAAAGGAGCCCCACAGCACTGAGAGTGCCCCCCCACAAGCACATACTGGCTGAATCCTGCTGGGGTTCTAATCTGTACCTTCTGGCTCCGACTCCTGGTCTGGCAGCTCTGACCTTACTCAGGGTGTCCCGCGCCCCCCCACACACGCCCACACCCAGAGGAGCCCTCCTCCCTGTCCCCTCTGCTCCCAGTGCTCCACGCCGCCCCACTGCCGTGCACCCCTCCCCAGGGTGCTACCCAGCCCCCACCCATGTCCACGCCGAAGACCTCTCTGGATCTCCACCTTGTAGAGCTTGTGGAAGGTCTCGTAGATGAAAATAAGTGAGATGAGGAAGGCGAAGATCTCCTGGGTGAAAGGTGAGATATAGCGGACCAGGAAGCTGCCTTCAGCGGCCACCAGGGCAAGGACAAAGACCACCAGCCAGAGGCCAACCCACACCCGGCCGGTGAGGTACTCCAGGTCCTGGGCTCGGCAGAACTGGAGGCCAGGAGGGAGGTGCGGTTAACCACAGTGGTCTGCCCTAGACATCGGGCCCCATGGGATGGGCTGGAGTGAGGGCGGGCGGGGTGAACTCTAAAGGGGGAGGAGGAGAGAGACTGCAGGGACCCCATTATCTGGGCCGAGAGATGGGACATGAGATCCCTGGGGAGGGGCAGGGGAGGGCTGTCACCTTGAAGAAAGCTTCTTCGAAGACCAGCAATGGCCCTGAGAAGCCAACTACAAGCAGCGGCTGGGCCCCCAGCAGAGAGAAGAGGACGCCGAGCACCGCGGTGGACACAATCAGCTCCGACACACCCATCAGCCCCTCAGTCTTCTCCCCTGGTGCAGGCAAGGGTCAGTGGGAGGGCCCTGGCCTGGCTCCTTCTACCCAGCCCCTCCTCTTCATCTAGCCTACCCTGACCTGGGGACCCAACTACGACAGAGTAGCCTCGTAGGGCAATAGACAGGTCCCACTCCCCAGCCCCACCCTCCCACCCTCCCCCGTCCACCCCCACCTCCAGTCACAGGCTCCCCGACCCCTTGCACCCTTCCTGCCCCCTCTCACTGTATAGCCCCCCTGCAAAAGTGATGCCTGAGACCCCCTGACCACAGACCTTGCAGGTGACACTGGGTCCCCTGCCCCTCACCTAGCAGCCCCCCGAAGGTGATGGCAGGGCTAAGGGCGGCGAAGTAGATGAAGAGCACAGCTGCCACGCACTGGGAGTGCAGGGCGTCTCGCAGGTCACTGGGGTAGTGTGGGTACCGACGTTTCACATCTCGCACAAGCCCCCCAAACACCGAGCCAGTCCGCAGCAGGGGGTCGTCTTCAGGGGTTGCCTCGGAGCCCCCTAGCTCCACTGACAGCTCTGGGGGGTGCAAGGAGCTGCTGGAGCCCAGACCACCCCCTCCTACTGGGGGGCTCTGGGCTCAATCCTCCCCATCAGGGACTAGAAGCTGGCATACAGGAGTTAGGGCTCATGACCTTAGGAGCTGCAGTGGGCGAGAGGGCGGGGTACGGGCCCCAAAGGGTCTGACCTTTCCCGGGGGCCACATAGCTTCCCTGGGTGGTCATCTCCACTTTGGTCTGTTCACGCTCCCGCCGCTTCCTCAGCAGCTCCCGCTGGAAGGCAGCCACGGAGCGCAGCAGGTCACGGCCCTCCACCTCGGATGGAGGGATCACGATGCTGCCATCCAGGAACTCACTGATGGCGCTCAGGAGGTCCTGCCGGTCGTCTGCCTGGTAGGCAGCTTCGTGAAACAGCTGGAGGCAGGAGAGGCAAGGACTAAGCATCCAGAGAGGAGGTGTTAGGCCGTCACGGACCCAGAGGCAAGGTGGGTGTCTGGCCACATATACAGGCCTAGTCCAACTGTCAGAATATTGACTCATGTGGTGCCTGGGTGGCTCAGTGGGTTAAAGCCTCTGCCTTTGGCTCAGGTCATGATCTCAGGGTCCTGGGATCGAGCCCTACATCGGACTCTCTGCTCAATGCGGAGCCTGCTTCCCCCTCTCTCTCTGCCTGTCTCTCTGCCTACTTGTGATCTCTCTCTCTGTCAAATAAATAAATCTCTTAAAAAAAAAATAAAAAATAAAATAAAATAAAATATTGACTCACGTCCTCGCTTGCCCACAATTGGCCACAGCCCTGAAACTCTGAGTGCCTTCTATTCCCCTAGGAGCTTGCAGACTTTTCCACAATGCAACAACTAAATGGGCAACACCAGGCATAGCAGGGGCGCCCAGAATCATTTTGTCCAGAGAGCTCCCACCCGCCCCGGGTTGGTCAGTTAGCATTTCCAACATCGCCCCTGGTTAAAGGACCTTCCTGTCCCAGCTGAGAGAGGCCACAGCAAAAACCAACATATCCAGCCCTCCCTTTCCAGTCTTAGGTCACATCCAAGATTTGGGGATCTGGGCTTTTTTTCTCCCCCTTCAACCACCTCCCCTTCTCACAGTCCCAACCCAGGCTCCCTTTTCTGCCCTTGGCCAACAGCTCCCTCCCTCACCACTCCAGAGTGCTGCCTCTACCCAGAAAGGCCTCCAGGGCCAGGAATGTAGGCAGTGAGTGACAGGGGAAAAAGAGGACCCCGGGGGAACAGGCCCAGAGTCTGCAGGACCCACCTTGTCAGACATGAGGGTGGCAATGGAGCGCCCAAGCTCGTGATAGTCAGTGCTGGTGTGGCTGGGACCCAGCATCACAAAGAGGAAGCGCACAGGCACAGGGACCTCGAGCACAGACTCCAAGAGCACGGCCTCATTCAGGCGCACAAAAGCTGCTGCCGGCTGCTCCAGGAAAGGCACACACCCTGGGGGGAAAGTAAGGCACCGGGCACTGAGCAAAGAGGAGCCCTCCAGGCTGGACCCGGAGAAAAACATCTGGGGCCACCCTGTACAGTTGAGCAGGTGGTGTGCTGCACAAATTAAGCCCAATCTAAAGAAACCCTATTCGTGTATATGTTTGTAAATTTATTATTATTTAAGAGTAGAGGAAAAGTTAACAGTCTCCGAGAAGGAGTTCTTCTCTTTAATTCTCACAAAAGTGCTCTGTGGACTAGTGGCAGTCTAAGACAGTGGAAAACCGAACAGGAAGCAGAGAACTGAGAGAGCGAGCTGGGGGCGAGACAGGCAATGAGGAAAGGCAGGGATGCACTGAGGGCCTGAACAGGGTTGGAAGGAGCCTGCAGGCCGGAGCTGAGGACAAGCAGGGCGCAGGGGAAGCCCACACGCCCAGGACCCCCTTCCTCCTCACCCACAAGCACAACAGTAGCCTCAGCATCTTCGGGGATCTTCTCCAGCAGCTTCAGGCTTTTTCCCCGGTGACCTTCTCCCCCAGGCATGTGGAGAGGCTTCTGAGGACGCAGAACTGGAATAGGGCTGGGACCCTGACCGGAGGCCGTGGCAGGCCTTCCCATCCCTTGCTCCAGCCCTGGACTCTGCCCTCTGACCCCCAGAGGGGGGGCCTCTTTTCTCCCTCCCCAGCCAGGAAAGGGATTGTCTGTGATGCACCCCATACCGAGAGGAGACTGTTCAGGCTGTCGACCCCCACCCCAAGCTGCCCGCCACCACCTCTACCTTGTCTTGTTGAAATGGGTCCCCTGGGTCTGCCATATCACCCCATTTAACCTCCTGGTTCTTTAGGGCAGGGGCCCTCATGCGTGTCTCCTACAGGTCCCCCCACATCCCTCACAGGGTACCAGCCATCCAACCTCCCTAACCCACTCCCGGAAGCCAGTGGCGGCCTCCAGAGAAACCAGAAGCCCCCACAGTCCCCCAGCCCAGGTCCGAGCAAGGCGACTGACCTCCTTGGCATCAGGGTCATGAGGCCAGAGTGGGGCTGGCTCCCCCACATCATCAGCCATGGTGGGCACTGCACCATCAGGGCCGTGGCTGGGGGGCGGGTGATGATTCCCTAGGACGGAGTTCACGCTGGAGCTGGATGGGTTTCGGGGAAAGAAGCCAGTGTCCTTGTCATCGTTGGGATGGCTGTGAAGAGGGCAGAGGAGCAGGCTGGTTAGAGAGAGAGGCAGAGAAACGGGAGGGTCAGGGCCTCCGCCCCTCCTCCCTCCGTGGAAGGAAGAACTTTCTAATGGCTGGTCCTGTCCGAGAGTGAAAGAGTAATAAGCTCCCCATCACTAGGGTTATTTAAGCAGAGGCTAGAAAACCGCACAGGAGAGTCCATGATCCTGGAAGAGCACAGGCACAAGAATGCCCCGACCGAGGCCCCCCACACTGGCACCTGTGTTTCAGTAAGAGGGTACGCAGGACGCTGGCCCTGTCCTCCGGACGGATCTGGTCAGACACGATCATGGTCTCCACCACGAGATGGGCAATCCCCGGCAGAGTGGTCTGTTCCAGGTCCAGGAGGGCAGCTCCTGGGGGGATAGGTGGGAGAGGGTCCCATCAGAGAGAAAAAGCCACCCCTGTCGCCTTGCTCCCCAAGGGCAGGCAGACATGCCAGGTGACCCAGCCCTCAGTGCACACAGCAGGTACTCAGTGACACCTGGCCCCAACGAGCCAGACACAGAGATGTGCAGAGGGAACCTGGAGCGAACCAGGGAGGGGAGTCGCTGGTTAGTGTTGGGCACGGGGACGGGAGCCTAGAGCAGCACAGCCTGGCCCCTCCAGCTCACGGCTACACAGGGGCTCGGACTCCCCATCTCCAAGGTGGCAGCCAGACCTTGCCTGGACACAGGCCCCCGGAGAGCAGCATCCCCCAAGCTGGACAGCCTGCTGCTAGCCGAACTCCATGGCCGGCGAAGAGGGCACACAGCCCAGGGCCAGGCCTGCAGGGTCCCTACCGTGGGCGATGGTCCTCCGGAGTTCCAGAAGGCTGCGGAAGGAGAGCGAGGCCACGTGAGGCTTCCCCCAGCGCTCTGTTTCTTCTTCCACATCCTCCTCAAACTTGATCCAGCGTGCCGTCTCCCGCCAGTGGGGCTCCTGGCTGCGGTCCAGCGTCAGCTCGTTCAGCTCCACGAACACCTGAGTGAGGCAGGAGCCCAGGGTGAGGGTCTGCGGCCCACGGGGTGGGTGGGGGGGGTAGGGGAAGGAGAGGAAGGCCGGAAACGGAAGCCCAGCCCTCAAGCCCCTGTACCTCATGAGGCCTCCGATCCAGCTTCTTCTTCTTCTTCTTCCTGCGCAGGATTGGGGCCAAGCCCCCCGGGCTGCCCCTCCCGGCCTGCGTCCGAGAGGGCTTCTTCACTAGGTGCCGCCGCACACCAGGGTTGTCCTCCAGCCGGTGACCTACAGGCCAGGCAGGCTTGGTGGTCCTGGGGGTCCAGCTCAGGTCCTCATGGTCAGAGCCAGCCCTCCAGCCCCCTGCCCTGGCCAGCCAGGGGCCATGTCCACACAACCGCATAAGCCGGCACAGGTGTGTCACAGACAAAGACACACAGGCCCAGAGAAGGGGAATGACAATTCCATACGAACACAGGGGACCACTGGCTAAGCCACTGTAAGAAGGCAAATCCCAACTCGGTCCAAGCCCGGGTTGCCCAACCTCCCCCATGGCCACTGCCTCTCATTCCAGAGCACCAGGACCTACGTGAAGTCACCAGGCCCCCAGTCCTTTCCCTATGCCCTCTCCTGGCACCAGGTCTCCCCCACAGGTACACATCTGGCTGACTCAAGCTGAGCTCTTGCCCTTCCTCCCTGCTTGCCCCTTCCAGGCCAGCAGCCACAGAGAGCCCGGCGGCCCGCTTACTCACAGGCTGGTTCCCCGGCCATGGGGCTCAGCTGGCCCTGGAGGGATTCACACAGATCACCGTCCTCAAGGTCCAGCACCAACATTTCTAAGTCCTCTGAGGCCAGCGAGTCTCGAGGGCTGGGGGCCGGGGCCATCCAAGGGCCCTGGCCCTCCGTGTCCCCAGGCCCAGGGCTCAGTGCCCTGTTGGGCTCTGTGACCTCCTCCAGCAGGCTCATCGTTCTCCCGGTGGCTGAGCCCTTGGCCACTGCTCCACCCCCTAAGCCCTGGCTCTCCTAAAAGGTGGGAGCCTGGATCAGTGGTCTTTGTTCAACCCAAGCCTCTAGACTCCCCACAGCCCTGGGCTGGCTCCCTGCTGCTTCCAACCCCCACCATGAGTCTGTAAACACGCCCTCCCCTGACCACCCCCACCCCACCCCACTGCTGCCATCGGATTGTTCCTGTCCCTGTCCTCAGGCCCTGGCAACTTTCCATGACGTACTGAGCTCAGAGCCCTCCCCACCAACCCCCGCCCACACACTGTGCTTCCAAGGGGGAGGGAGGTGGGGTCAGTGATGCCCCCAGCCTGGGCACAGAGCCCCGTGAGTGATGACAGGTGGCACAGAAACCAGGGCACTGATAAGATGGAAGGAATGTGCCACAATCACAGCCAGGCCCCGCCGAGGGTGGTGCGACAAGTCAGGGGACCCCGATGTGGGGAGAAGCGGGACCCAGAAGAGTGGCTCACCCTCAAGGGGCCTGGCGTGAAGACGACAAAAAGAGTTTGCCCTGAGAAGAGGAGCCCTGGGGGGAGGGGGACATAATGTCTGCAAAGGTCACGTGGAAGGAGGGGTTGCCTTATTCAGGGGGTGACTCAGAGGACAAAATCAGGACAGAAGGGCAGAGGTGTCACGAAGGGAAATCTCAGCTCTGGCAACCAGAGAGGTGGCTTGGTGAGGTAGTGAGCTCCCTGTCCCTAGCCACATGCCAGCAGACAGGGATACTGCAGAGGGGACTCAGCACCGGGTTGGGGAGAACACAGAGCTTCTCCTAGGTTCCCCACCTGTGGAGCGCCCATGGGGGTGGGCCAGGGGGGCTGCCACTGCCACAGTGTGTCACTCACTCTTCATGTCATCCAGGTCCGCGGAGCCCAGCATCTGGGCCTCTGCCTCGTCAGTGGGCACCTGCTGCTCCGGGCCACCTGGGGTGCCCAGGGCACTGCCTGGGCACAGCCGCTCCCGCAGGTCATAGCTGGCCGACGGGCTCCACGGCCGGCTCTTCTCCCCAGCGACTCGGGAGACCCGGGCCCGGGGGCTTGAGGAGCTGAGGAGGCACCATGGCAGCCTTGGACTTGACAGGGAACCACGGTGGAGATGGGCCAGGTTAGGGGGTTCCTTTGTCCTCCCCCAGCTTGGGGTGGGGCCTGGAATAGCCCCCCGGGTGCTAGACACAGACTCCTTCTGGACAGAGAAGGAAGCTGACCTCTACCTCCCTGTCCCCATCTCACCGCCCCACCCCCACTTCCTGTCTGTCTTCCACTTTTATCCCTGTCCTCCTCTCTAATGACACCTTGTCTCTTCTCCTTGTCAACCCTATGGACAGAGACAGGACGAACCCCTCCCCCCTTCCTCTGTTCCCTCTCCTCAACTCCCCTCTTCTTCTCCAGGGTCAGAGCTGGGGACAGTCGCCAGGGTCAGAAGGGAGCCTGGGACCTGCTCTGGGCTGGAGGCCAGTACCTGACTGACTGCTGGGGGCTCTTGTCAGAGCAAGGGCCCACCGAGGGCAGAGGCTTGGTGACGGCAGCCCTCCCAGAGAGCCCCGGACTGTCATCCTCATCACTTCCAATGGAGAACTGTGGACAAAGCAGCGTGCCCTGGGTTCCTGCACCGGGGCTCAGCCCCCGACCGCCCCCCACCCCTCTGCCTCCCCAGGCAGCCCGGGCCCCCTCTGCAGCATCCTCTTCTCCCCGCTGCACCCCTCCCTGAGGACTCAGCCCTCCTTCAGGAACAGACCCCTACCTTCGCTTTCTGTGGGGACCCTGAGGGCGGGGGTTCCACAGGTTCTGCCTCAGATTCCCCTTCCTCTTCCTCCTCCTCTTCCTCTTCCTCCTCCTCCGCTCCAGCTCCCCCTTCCTCCTGGATGGGAGGGGTCCCCTCCGAGGGGGGAGCCGAGGTTTTCTCCTTCTTCCTCTTCCTCCTGCTCTGCCGGGCAGAGGTGGGGGGCAGTCGCCGCAGCTTGTGGGGTGGAGGCAGGCGCGCTGAGAGCGGGTGGTGGGTGTGGTGGGATGTGTGCCGGTGAACTGGGGGTGCAGGAGAGCCGGTTGGGGGGCCCCCACAGCAGAAGCGGGCCCCCTCACCACCCTAGGGGCACACACCTTATTCTAGCTCAGGGCCTCAAACAAGGGCACCCTAGAACTTCCTCGAGAGCCAGCTCCCCCCAACACCTGTGTCCGTGTCCTGCCATTGGTAAGGCCTGGTAGAGTGGGGGAACGGGAGTCAAGGAGAGGGCGGGCTGTGAAATGGGGCTGGGGGACATGGGAAGACACGATACAGCAAGGGGGGGAGGCAGAGTCAGAAGAGCGGAGGGAGGTGAGGAGGCAGAGAGAAGAGGGCAGGGCCGGAGGGACAGCAGAGCCTTGGTGAAGATGAAGGTCACCGAGGAAGGCCTCGGGCCCATCTCCCTATGTCTCCCTCTGCGTCTGGGGCCCGGCTCCCCCGGAGGGTGGACAGGCGATGGGTGAGTGAGGCAGGATGACTTAACATGGCATGGTGGCCCAGCACAGCGTCCCGCACAGCGTCCAGCACAAGATGGCACTGGGTGACCAAGCCAGTGGTGAACACGGTGATGGTGGCAATGAAGGTGATGGTGGTGAGGGCGGCCACACTAGGGGGCCCCGGGCTACCCACACTCAAAGTCCCGCTCGCTGTAGCTGCGGCTGGGCTTCTCAGGGTCCCAGGCCGGGGGCTTGCTGATGAGGTCCCCAAACCTGCTCACAGCCAAGGTCTTGCCCAAGTCATCGTCCTCCTCCTCCAGGTCTGGACTCAGAGGGGGCTCCTCCAAGGGCACACGGACCTGCAGGCTCAGACAGCCTCTTCTAAGAAGGACCCTGACCCAAGAATGCCCCACATCCACCCCAACTCCAAACCCTGGCTGAGGGTGGAGAAGACCAGCGGCCTCCATCTTCAACAATCCCCTCTCCCTGCACCCCAGCCTTGGGTCAGCCTCCCAGGACCCTAGAGCTTGGGGGGAAAGGAGGCAAGAGAACTGAAAAAATACCGAAAGGCCCTCCCTTTCCCCATCCCCTCTAACCCAGCTCCATCCCCGGATGTGGGGGTCCCAAGGTCGGCCAGAGGACTCCCCTCTCCTCCTTGGGGTCCCTCCTTCCTCTTCTCCCACCTCCGCGCGCGGCAGTCACCTGGGGTAGGGGGGAGGCGCCCCCGGGCGGCGGGATCACTCCGTTGGCCATGGCCGGGGAGGCAGCTCGGGAGCCTCTCGCTCACTGAGGGACCCGTGACCGGGTTGAGAAGAAGGGGGCGCTGCGGGGGCCTAGTGGGGAGCCCTGGGGGAGAAGGCGGGGTCAGGAGCCTCGCGCCGCCGCCCTCTCCCCCTCGAGCCCGATCATCCGCCTGCCCAGGCGAGGCCCCGCCACGCCCGCGACACCCCGGGGCCCCGGCCCTGGCCCGCCGCGCCCCAGCCCCGCCCTGCGGTACCTCGGGGCTCCGGAGCGTGCGGGGCCTGCGCCGGCCGCCGCGCCCCATCTCCCTCCCGCGCGTGCTCGGGGGCCTGGCGCCGCGCAGGGCCGCACGGCCGGGGGGTCGCCCACGGCGGCGGCAAGCCGGGCCAGCCGGGCGGACGCAGGCGCCGGAGCCCGCAGCCTGGGGCTCCACCTCCTCGCGCTCGGCTCCGCAGCTCCGCCGCCGCCGCCGCCGCCAGGCCGCACAATGGGAGCGGGCGGGCCGTGACTCACTCCGCCCCGGCCGGCCCGGCCCCCACACGCGGGACCCCGCAGGACCCCCACCCCTCACCCCTGCCCAGAGCCCCTTCCCCAGGGCGCCCCACGCAGGGCTGGGGCGGGTGCACGGCCCCACATTCCCACAATCCCCAGGTCGCTCTCCCCGCTTTGCTTTTAGTCTCCCCTCCCTCCCCTCGGGAGTCCTGGAGGCGACCCCCAGCCCACACAAGCCCCTCCAACCTTGGGAACGGAGCTCACAGACACCGTAAAGCACCCACCACCTGCCACTTTCGTCCCAATATGGGCTCAGATGCCTGGTTTCTGCCACCAGCCACCACCCAACATTTGACCTTGGCACATTACCTCCCCTCCGGGTTTCCCCCTCCGTGGCCCAAGGAACCTGGAGTAGGAGTGTTCCAGGGTTCCATCCGGCTCTAAGATTCTGTAGCTCAGTTTCCACGTCTCCTCTCCCCTCCTCCACTCCCTGGGATCACATCTCCTTTTCCAAGGGCAAAGGTCTCTGGAAGGGCTTGCTGGATCCCAATTTGATCTTCTGGTGTCTGGCTGAAAACTGGGCACCTAGCACAAGGCTACATCCATTACAGCCCCCAATCTGTGTGCTGAAGCCAGGTCCCTGAATCCTTGGGAAGACAGAGGATGTGGGGGCAGAACTGCGGAGGGAGCTAATGGGCAGAAGAAGGTGAGCCAGCCAGCTCCAGAGAGGGAAACCCACGCCTGCAGAGAGGGGTGTGGGGGACAGACAGGGTGCTGAACATGATGGACCCCTCTGTGTGGGAAGGAGGTTTAGCCCTGTGACCTTTGACGTGTAATAGACCCTCTCCCACCCCTACCCTGATCTGGATCTCAGCTCAGCCCAAAGGATTTCTACATTCAAAGCCACATACGAGGAGAGGGGAGAGCAGGTGGCAGGTCTGTGAACACTCACCGCCTTGGCTGGACCCTCCCCACACTCATCTCAGCCTTCCCCCAACAGACACGCAGAGAGACTTACCACCCCACCACAGTCACAGCTGGGAAGCAGGCTGTGTGTATGTGTACAGGTGACTGTCGGAGCCACAGCCATCTAACTGCCCCCCAGCCTCTTCCATCAGAAGAAATGTGCTTGGCCTCCTCCCCACCAGGCGTTGAGAGCACGAGATGAGAGAAGATGCTGGTGAGAGTCAGCTGTGTAAGTGGAGGTGTGAACTGTGCTCCAGAACTCAGGGGGCGAGACCCACCTGGGATGGCTGGAATTGGGTCCCCACCAAATGTATATGCTGAAGTTCTGATCCCATGACCTTATATGGAAATAGCACCTTTGGGGTGGGGGAGCGTTCAGGGGAGGTCGTCCTGGGGTAGGATGGGCTCCTTTTCCAATATGGCTGGTGCAGTCATACAAAGGGGAAACGTGGACACAGACGCCTACTCAGGGAGGACTCCGTGGGAAGATGGAGTCAGCACGCCACAAACCAAGGAACTATCAGAAGCTGGGAGAGAGGCCTGGAAGAGATCCTCCTCTGGCATTTTCAGAGGGAACACAGCCCCGCTGACACCTTGATCTCCGCCTTCCAGCCTCCAGAGCCCTGAGATAATGAATCTCTGTTGTTTAAGCCCCTTAGTTTGTGGTATTTTGACAGCAGCCCTAACGTGCCCAGACACAAGCCCAAACCCTTACACTACGAGTCAGGCGGTTGGGTGCCCAGTCTCTAAAGGATTGTTTACAGAGGGCCCTCGCCTCCCAACAAAAACCCAAGAGCCTTGGAGCCTTCCCCAGTCTGGAACATTGTAGAGGACTCTCCCCCGTCTACCTCCAACACCTCGGTCCTCCTCATGGCCCCTCAAGCCAGTCCCTGGCTTCTAGGCGAGGAACTTGGACAGCAGCTACTTGAATACCAATACAGCCTGAGGAAGGTCCTGCCAACCTGGGACCCCCAGTGTACTGGGCCCTGGACACCGTTGCCTTAAAGAGACTCATGCCTCTGAGGCCCCTGCCCTTCCCAGGGAGCCCGCTGAGCACAGTCTTCCTGGACCATCTCAGGCTCCCACCCTCTTCCTGGTTGGGGACTTCTGACCCCGCCTGGGAGTCGGCAGCTTTGGTCTCTAGCCTTGGAAATTTCTCCCCTTCTTCCCGAGTTGCTGGGATGATGGGGTGACAGCCCCCTCAAAGAACCCTCATGATGCTCATGTTCATCTCTCCCTCCAGGGTTGGACCGGAGGAGAAGCTGACCGCCACCCCCGACTCGCGCCAGCTCATGAGGTTGGTCATCCTCGAATGCTTGCGTTATTCCCACTCAGGTGTCCCGCCCTCCTGCTTTTCCAGTTGTCTTCTCCGGCACCTGTCATGTCATTCCCCAGGACAGCGTTCCCAGACAGAGTCTTTATTCCTGTGACAAGAGTGTTCCCTGCATACACAAAGAATGGTCACTGTGAGAGACAAAGGGGACCACAAAGGTAGAAGCTCCGACTGCAAAGGTAGAAGCCTCCTCCTCTGCCTAGGCTGACCTGAATGTCCCCACCCTGCATGCTGAGGCCCGGAACGTTCATGCGACACAGGCAGCACCACTGAGGTCTGTCCCGGGTGTCCGAGAGCCCAGGAGCCATCCCACCACACCACCCAGATACCAATACCAGGGAGCTGGGAGCAAGCACATGAGAGAATGGCCATCTTTTTGGTTTTGGGTTTTTTTTTTTTTTGAGATTGTTTTTATTTGAGGGGCACCTGGGTGGCTCAGTGGGTTAAGCCTCTGCCTTCAGCTCAGGTCATGGTATCAGGGTCCTGGGATTGAGCCCCGTGTCGGGCTTACTGCTCAGCAGGGAGCTTGCTTCCCCCTCTCTGCCTGCCTCTCTGCCTACTTGTGATCTCTCTCTCTCTGTCAAATAAATAAATAAAATACTTTTTAAGAAGATTTTATTTATTTGAGAGAGAGAGCAAGCAAGAGAAGACAAGCAGGGGGAGGGGCAGAGGGTGAGTGAGAAGCAGACTCCCCACTGAGCAGAGAACCAGCCATGGGCTTGATCCCAGAACCCTGGCATCATGACCTGAGCCGAAGGCAGACACTTAACCCACTGAGTCACCCAGGCACCGGGAGAATGGCCATCTTATTAGCAGGCCTGGGTACTCGCACCTCTTGTTACTGTGGCACTCCTTACCAACTCCATCCCTTAATCTTTTCAAGTTTATTTATTTGGGGTACCTGGCTAGTTCCATCAGAAGAGCATATGACTGGGGGTCCTGAGTTCGAGCCCCGCCCATGCTGAGTGCAGAGAACACTCGAATAAACTTAAAAAAAAAAAAAAAAAAGTCCCTCGGGGCACCTGGGTGGCTCGGTGGGTTGAAGCCTCTGCCTTCGGCTCCGGTCATGATCCCGGGGTCCTGGGATCGAGTCCCGCATTGGGCTCTCTACTCAGCGGGGAGCCTGCTTCTCCATCTCTCTCTGCCTGCCTCTCTGCCTACTTGTGATCTCTGTCAAATAAATAAATAAAAATCTTTAAAAAGAAAAAAAAAGTCCCTCTATTCCTGAATCTTAATGCTAACACAATGATAACCTCATTACCTTAAATGTAGGTAGTGCTGTCCGGGTACAAACCACGTTGATATCCATAATCTCATTAGTTCACAACAACCCTCTGAGGTAGTCTCTTAATCCCATTTGACATGCTAAAGAGAAATAAAGGCTCAGAAAGTTGAAGTGATTTGCCCATGGTCCAAGGCTCTGTAGGTAGCCTGGCCAAGAACTGAACCCAGGGGCACCTGGCTGGCTCAGTTAGTGGAGCATATGTCTCTTGATCTTGGGTTTGTAAGTTTGAGCCCCATACTGGGTATAGAAATTACTTAAAAATTTTTTTAATTGTTTTTAAATTAAACCCAGCGGCTTCTGGTTTTATGTGCAATATGTACCCCCATACGTTACAGGGCCCCTAGCCCTCACCACCCTGTCCTGACGCCTTTTCCTGCAACTGTTCAACCTCCCAGACCATCAGCACAAACTAAAATATACTAACTTTCCAGATGAATTTTTTAAGGAGATTGCATCTTTGCTGCTAGAAGCTGTACAGGGGAGTGGTTAGGCATGAGATGTCAGAGCTAAGGGTTCTGAGTTCCTAGCCCAGCCCCCGCTGCCACACAGTCACATGAACTTGAGCAAATTATTTACCTTCTCTGGGCTTCAGATTCCCCATCTGTAAAATGGCAATAATAAAGGGGTTGTTGAGACAATGAAATGAGTTCGTCCATGTGAAGTGCTTAAAACAGTGCCTGGTACAAGGTAAGGGCTTGATAAATGTTCTCTAGCTTCACTACTGTTACAAATCTGAGAGACACAAGCGTGCCTGGGGGGCTCAGTCGGTTAAGCATCTGCCTTCAGCTCAGGTCATGATCCCAGGGTTTGGGATCCAGCCCCTCATCAGGCTCTCTGCTCAGCGGGGAGCCTGCTTCTCCCTCTCCCTCTGCCTGCTGCTCCCCCTTGCTTGTGCTCTCTCTGTGTCAAATAAATAATAAAACCTTAAAAAAAAATCTAAGAGACACAGCACTGAAAAGACCTCAGGTAACTTAGAATATGAAAAATGATAAAATGTACGCACATGAAACAAGTGGAAATTGCCTTACACTTACAAGGACAGCTTAGTCTTTCTGTCAAACTGAAGATGCTAGTCATGCAAATTTCAAGAAGACAGAGAGATCCAGAGCAGCCTTTACCTCCACCGGGGTAGATCCTGACCCTCCTTGGCCATTGGACCCGTCTTTGCATTTGTAATCCTCACTCAGAAGACTAAGGAATTTCTGGAAGGTGGGAGGGCGTGGGCTTAGCCCCCAGCTGCCATTCCGACCGGCTGGGTACCCCCTCTGGCCAAGAGTATCCCCTCACTGCTCCTCATTGCTGAGCACCCAGTGCCATTTGCTGTTGACTGGCCTCATGGTGAGTAAGACCTTATTTTTACAAGAGACATAACAGGACTGGAGAAAGAGCCCCAACTCTGGAGTTAGAGAGACTAAAATAAAAATAAAATGACATACCAGTTCAATGCTTGGCACAGAACAGACACTCAACAAAGGTCATTCTTATTTACTCTTGCTGTTGGCCTGCGGTGGTTATTCCGTCCTCACCGGTGTCCCTCAGTAAACCTGGACTCAGATTTGAAACAAATCCAATCTCGGGAGGGCACTGCCTATCTCAGGAGATTCTCTCACTCCTGCAGAGCCCACCTTTCAGCTCGGATGCACGGATTCTTTGTGGCCGGACTGACATTTTGACATAAAAATCTGTGTCATTTCTCTCTGCTTCCCCAACCACCCGATCAGGAAGCCTGCTTTGAATTGTGTTGTTTTTTGAGAATGGATAGAACAGAAACCCATAAGTCTTTTTGTCTTTTGTCTTTTGTTCACCCAGAGCCAAAGCCTCAGGAAAACTAGGAAGGTTTGCAGAGGAGGAAAAAGAAATAGTTAGCAAGACATGCAGTGTCTTGGCCAGATGTGGGGGAGAGGCCGGAAGCTGTCCCAGACCCCTTGTCTTGCCTCATCAGCAAAGCAGGAGATGCCCCTAAGATGTGGGGGATGGGGAGAGTGAGGTCAGGGCGTCCTGCCAACCTCAGGGGATGGGGCCTTGAAATAAAAGGTTTCGAGAATGTCCTAACTCAGTATTTCATGCATACCCAAGAGTGTAAACTGAAACCAACACACTCCGTACTCTACACCAGCTCTGGGGTGTTTGTCAGTGAAAAAACCTGACATGGTTCCTGCCCTTGGGCCCGTTACAGCCAACAAACGAGAAACACATCAACTTGTAATTACAAAATACAGCAAGTGCTAGTTACAGAGAGCATTCCAGTGCACAGTTAAGGATTGGCTCTGTAAAGAGGGGACAGTGGAGCAAAGACCTGAAGGATACAAAAGAATCAGCCATGGGATGAAGGGTGTGGGGAGACACAGGGCAAGGGAGGGCCTTCCAGGCAGAAGGAAGAGCTTGGGACCGGCCGGATGGCAGGAAAGAACCAGAATGGAGATTTGGGCACTGAGGATCTGGATGGTGTTCTTCTGGTAGCTTGTGGTATCCCTAGAACCTGGGGCCACAAGGGACAGATCGAGGGTCTGAGGGTGAGGGTTCCTGGCTGCCTCAGACAGTAGAGTGTGCAACTCGATCTCAGGGTTGTGGGTTCAAACCTCACATTGAATGCTGAGATTATTCAAAAAAAATAAAATTTTTAGGGGCGCCTGGGTGGCATGGTTGGTTGAGCATCTGCCTTTGCCTCCGGTCATGATCCCAGGGTCCTGAGATCGAGCCCCGCATTGGGCTTCCCGTTTGGCACGGAGCCTGCTTCTCCCTCTCCCCCTTCCCACTGCCCATGCTCTTTCTCAAAGAAAGAAATAAAATCTTTTTTTTTTTCTTAATGAGACAAAGTAAAGTGACTGAAGGTAAATCAAAGTGGCCAGTCTAGAAGGTCTAAGAGGCAATAAATACCATTTAGGAAAGAGAGGTCCTGAATGTGAGATCCTGTATCCTCGTTGGTGAAACTCTTCACCTGAGCCTCAGCTCCCTCCCCTATAAAAGAGAGATCAGGCTTTTCCCTCAGGGGTGTACTGAGCGCAAGAGTCCATAAAACGAGCAGTACAGAGAGCCACACAAAGAAGGGGCTCCAAAATTGCAGCTGTGATCATGTTCTTCTCCCAGAGTCTCACCCATCCTGCGCTAGCCGACCCCAAGGCACCGCGGTCCGCTCCCTCCCTGGACGATAAGCTCCTTGAAAGCAGGCGCAGGTCTGATTCCCCCTTCTAGTCCGCCCTCCCACCTGCTCACAGCAGAGCCTGGCCCATTCAGGGAGCTCAGTAAATGTCGTAGAATTGAAGACAAGTGCGTGAGTAATTATAGTAACTAATAAACTGAGGGATGTTTGTGCAGAGGACAGAGAAGTCACTGAGTCCGAAATGATCAAATGACAAGGGACGGGCCAAGAGAAAGCATGCCGCGGCTTGCTCAGCTCCCCAGCCATGTCCGGGATTCCCTCTGAGCCACACCAGGGAAATAGCCACTCATAATGGGATGGGCAGTAAGAGGCAGGCTTCTTTCTTCTGCTTACAAAGGGCATTTCGAGGCAACCAAGTGGGCTGCAGTAACTCACGGGCAGTTTCTGAAACCAACTTGGATTTGAGGCTTGATGGCTCACGGACCACCCAGTGCGTTGCTACGCAGCATAGTTTAGTTACGGATTAGTCCCATCTGTGCTGGAGACAACGGGGCCACAGATCGGCAAAGGTGACTTGCCCATGGTTAAATAGCAAGCCTCAAAACTAAGGCATAAACATGGACCTTCTACCCTCAAAACCACTGTCCTCTTCCCGTACAACTGCCACACCACACTGACTGGTGAGCACACAGGTGCACAGTTCTGTGGGCACCAAGAGACAGGCAGCACGTAGCACAGCCCTGGGGCAGGATTGCCAACCACGGCTAACCAGTCTGGGGAGGGTCAGCTCAGAAGCCACCAGGGCATCCTGGCAAAGGAGGAAGGATGTCACCCCTCATTCCACGTGAAAGGACTCACTGACTATCTCTCCCATTGAGAAAAAAAGAGCCTTCAAACTGACCTACACCCCACCTTCCAAAGTCTCGGGAGTCAAGATTTGTATCACTCAGTTTAGGGGGCGCCTGGCTGGTTCAGTGGTTGGAGTGCAGGACTCTTGATCTCGGGGTCATGAGTTCAAGCCCCACGTTGAGGGTAAAGTTTACTTTAAAAAATAAAATTTAAGAAAGAATAAGAACAACAAGTAAAAATAAATTCAAAATAGATGAATTTTGTTCAGTTTTGGCCACTGAACACCCTAGGGCCTCATCTGAATTTTTTTTTAATTTACCAGAGAGAGGGGGGCAGAGAGCGAGCACAGGCAGACAGAATGGCAGGCAGAGGGAGAAGCAGGCTCTCTGCCGAGCAAGGAGCCCGATGCGGGACTGGATCCCAGGACGCCGGGATCACGACCTGAGCTGAAGGCAGCTGCTTAACCAACTGAGCCACCCAGGCGTCCCAGAATTTTTAAATGTCACTCTTTTTTTTAAAGATTTTATTTATTTGACAGACCACAAGACAGGGAACACAAGCAGGAGCAGTGACGGAGGGAGAAGCAGGCTTCCTGCTGAGCAGGAAGTGCGATGTGGGGCTCAATCCCAGAACCCTGGGATCATGACCGGAGCCGAAGGTAAACCAACTGAGCCACCCTGGTGCCCCTTAAATATTACTTTTGAACCAAAATGCATTCTGGGAGTTTAAAAATATTTTTAAAATAAAAAGTAACAGAACCTCGATACCATCCCTGACCCCTTCTGCCCGTTCTTATTTTCATTCCCACCACCAATTTATTTGTCTCTCTGGAATTCATTTATACTAATAGAAGCTAACAAGAATATATCCCAACCTGCCTTATTTCTACAGAAAAAGTGGCAGAGTGCCATTATGGACAGTTTTAGGGAGTGAATCTATCTTTCCACTGCCTCAGGCCACCACTGCCAGCAAGCCCAAGGCTGGAGAGCCAATCAATAAGCACTTGTTAGGGGAGGAAAAGGCCAGACTGAAGAGACAAGTCGATCTCTGGGGCCAATCCACAGTGCGAGAAGCAAGTGCTTGCAGACGGACATCTGTGCACAGGCATCAGTAGTGAGGTGGTCCCGTCCGCTCGGTGTGGCAGGTGTCGGAAACAGGCGCATCCTGGTGCCTGAGGAGGCGCCAGACACTTCCAGGGGCAGCAGTGGCCTCACCCTTGGCAGCTTCCTTGGTGGCCAATACCAGCACCTGTCTCGTGGGTCGCCAAAGACACAGCACCCCCAGGATGAAGGGGGCAGAGGACTTTGCTGCTCTGTTAAAACAAAGTCCCGTGCAGAGAATTTAAGCACAAAGAAACGGGAGGATACTCCTCTTCGGCTGCTCCGGCCTCACACCCGCTTGGTGGATCATCCTAGAAACCCTGCAGATGACTCTGCCCCATCCGGCCCATGACCTGCCAGGACTTCTGGGGAAGCGCTTGTAAATGGGCCGGACCCATCTGAAAGGGAGCTCTGGGCCAGGGGCTGGAGAAGGGCTCTCTCGGGGCCAGTCCTGGCTAGCCTCCAGACAGCGCAAAAATGCTGTTGGGGAAGGGGGTGTGCGCACCGCCAAGAAAGTGAACTCATATTTTTGGGAAGTTTTAATTTGCTTCAGTTAGAAATTCAGGCCAGCTCTGAGCAAACAGAAGTAGGTGAACTTGTTTTCCGAACCTCCGCACTGTCCTTTCCGAGCCACCTCCACCTCCGTGCAGGCCTGTCACCGAGGGCCGGCCACCCTAGCCAGCATTTCCCGCCTGGCCGGTTCCAAGACGCACACTGCTTCAACCAGACCAGGGTCCTGCTGCGGGAGGGGAAGAGAGAAAGAGAGACCATCTGGTTCCATGACGTGGGAGAAGCTTTGTCTCTGGGGCCTCAGCACCAGCCTTCCCGGTCTGGGTCATTTCCATACACAGGGCTCTTTCTTTAAACTCTTTCCTTAAGCTCTAGGTCTTGTGACCAAAACACTGTAACAAACACCTGGGGAAATGAGAGGCTTTAAACAACGCACAGGCCCTAAGAAGGGCTCACTGAGCCATAGCTATTGGGTCATTACTGTCCTCGTTACCTAGAGGTGTGCCTCTATAAATCTTCCAGGGAGCTTTCAGGGCTGCCCTCACCGTCCCCTCTCAGCAGTCCTGGCCCAGAGAAGGTAGTTGCTCTCCTGGGAGTGGTTGATGAGCCTCCTGCCCTGACATATGCTCTAATGGGCTCTGCAGTGGGACCTGTGTCCTATTAATCTCTGTCAACTGAAGGGATAAATAAACTCACCCATTTCGTATACTTATGAATATGTAACGAACATGTTTCAAGACAGGAACAATGCTGACCCGCAGAGAAGGCAGCCATGGGGGCTCCTAGGCGGTCCAGTCGGTTAAGCGACTGATTTCTTGCTCAGGTCATGTTCAGGGTCCTGGGATTGAGCCCCACAGCGGGCTCCCCACTTAGCATGGAGTCTGCATGTCCCTCTCCTTCTGCCCCTCCCCCAAGTCATGCACTCATTCTTTCTCTCAAATAAAATCAAAAGGAAGGCCTGAAAGGGGGGGGGGGGGGGGGGGGGGGAGGGAGGGAGGGTAAGCAGAACTAAGGAGTGAGCTCTAACCAACATCGAAGGCTTCTACCTCCTAGGGTCCCACATTTCCTTCCCCTCCTCAGGGCCCAGGGGCTTCTCCACTGTACTTTTGCTCTTGCAGGGCAGGAGGCTGAGTGTCCTCCGGTGCACTGATTAGTTCCCCAACAATTCCGTCTTCTGGGGCCCCAGGGTTTGCACAGGGCTGGCTGGGTCAAGGGTGGAATTGGGCCCCAGGAGCCCAACCCAGTCTTCTCTAGCCTACAAAACACCCCAACCCCAGGCTCCACCTTGGACTTCCCCAAAACAGCGTTCAGTGAGGCCTGACCAAGTTTTCAGAGCACATCCCTCCCCATGAACCCAAAGTCAAAGGCCTTCTAGTGGGGGAGAAAGGAGCAACCCCCAGTCCACCATAAAGAAACCATACCCTCTCCTGCTCTCTAGGTCCACACCTTCCAGACCCTCCTATGTTGACCTTGCAATGGTAATAGACAGAAATCTCAGAGATAGGGCAGTCCTCTAAACTCAGGTATGCAAAAATGACCTTTTTCTTGGTAACTTTATCTTTGTAACGGAGCCCTCATTTCCAACCAACAGAGAAGTTGATCCAATATCATTTAAGTCAACTCAGCCTCATCGGTGATTTCAATTCCATCCATTCCAGTCTAACTTGCTCACATCCCCATTTGGGGGCTGGGCTTACACCCTCCTCCTGCTGCGTTCCTGCAACAACCGGCTGGCAAGCTCTCTGCCTGCTCTCCCCTGACTTCCCTGCACCCCAGTCACCCACAGGATCCTCTGGACCCCCTCCCTTCTCCATTCAGGAGAAATCTGGCAACTAACCTGCCAAGTGCCTCCAAAATGCTGCCTCCATATGCTCTGGTGGCGTAGGGAGCACCTGACAGGTCGCTGTCCTCTGTAATTCCCAACACGGAGCTAGGCCCAGGGCCCCTCCACCCTGAGAGCCCCAGTGTAAAGGGGAATTGTTCCTACACTGCTCCTAATGCCCTTCTCTAAAAACTCTCCCCTCTCTCCCATTGCAGAGCTCTTGGTATCCTTCTGTGGTCCCTTTCAAACCTCTTCCTACTGCTTGGCTCTCCAACTTAACGCCTGAAGGTTGGCATCTTTTTCTCTACAGTTCAGCAGGAAGGGGTGAAAATCACCCATGAATGAATATGTAACCTAAGATCTCACTGCTTCAGATATGTACAGTCCACCCGGCTTGCCCGTCCTGGACAAGTGGAGGATTGTGCAGGGCTGAGTGGGCCAGGCTCCCTCTCTGTGAGTGGGGCTGGGCCTAGAGAGCAGAGGGGAGGCAGGAAGGCTCCGTGGTTTGTAGACTGCCCTGGCTGTGAAGTCACATGAGCCTGGACACAGCAGGGCTCCTCCCTTCACTGATGTGACCTTGAACGCGTTGTTTAACTCCTCTACGCCTATTTCCTGTAACAAGATGTCACCCTTTCCCAGGATCCCCCATAAGTAGCAGAGACCATCACTAGGCACCTGGCTCAGCGGCCTCCGTATTAAGTGCTCAGTAGAGAAGAGCCTCTCCAAAACCACCCAGCAGACTCGAACAGAGCCCACCCTCCGCATACAAGGGTGGCCTGACGAGCCTCCAAGGCTCCTTGCCCAAGCCTTCCTCTCAGGGCCTCTCTACACAAACATGTGGACACCACTCCTGCTACATTCATTTTCAAGAGCAAAAAT
Organism: Mustela nigripes; assembly: GCF_022355385.1. Classification (NCBI taxonomy): domain Eukaryota; kingdom Metazoa; phylum Chordata; class Mammalia; order Carnivora; family Mustelidae; genus Mustela; species Mustela nigripes. The sequence continues at coordinate 29,035,504 of NC_081559.1, read as the reverse complement.
GAAACCCCAAGTCAGGCCAGCTCACGTCAGAGTGGGGATTTATGCAGTTAGGACCCTTTCTGTGGCGCATTATTTGATTTAATTAGCCTAGGCCAACAAAAGAGAGAGAAGGAAGAGAAACAGGAGGGGGGGTCTCCTTTAGTTCATATAACCCGAAGTCCCAGGGGCACCTGCCTGCAGGCACAGCTGGATCCAAGAACTCCAAGCACACCTCCAGGACCTGGCCTGTGTGCCCCGATCTCGGCTCTGCCTCTCCCTGCATGGCTCCGCTCTCAGAAGGCTGGCAGCTCTGGGCTCACCCTCTCAGCACCCCTCACAGGGAAAGTATACCTCTCTCTTGGGTGCTCCAGCAACCAAATTGAGTCACGTGACAACCCCTGAATGGATCACTGTGGCAACAGCGACAGAGGTGACAGCATGGGGTCTACCCGACCAGGCCTCTGGGATGCACGAGGCAGGGCTGAGAGGAGGCGACTACTCCCTCCACAGCCCCAAGTCCACATACCTACTCCGCAGACTGCCCCCCATACTGAGTGCCCACTGCCAGCGGCAGAGATCCTCACTAGGGCCCCGCTGGAATGAGAAAGCGAGAACCCAGCTGGCCCAGCCATTTGTTCCGCAGTGATTCCCACGTCAGGTCCCCGTAACAGGCATGGCTGGCTGAGGCCTGGCGCCCACGGTTCAGGGATCCCACTGGCTCCCATCGCCTGGGGCAGAGGGGGCTCACGGGCTCACGGGACTGACAAGGCTTGGGCTATCCACTGAGGGAGAGCGGTGGGTAGGGCGGTTTCTGTGAGAAGCGGAGAAGAGCAGACCACCTGAGTGACACACGGAAACACTCCCCATGGCATCTGGAAGGGAAACCATTTTATTGGTACCTGAGAAAAAGTGCAGGAGAAACATTCCTACTGCCCATGTAGCCTGTCCCCTTGGGCTAGACCAGGCCAGGCCAGGCGACTTCTCTCACCGCGTCTTGAGCCGTGGGCCATCTGGGGCCTCACTGACGAGCGCCCACGGCTGGAGAAGTTGGCAGCCAGACTCGGGACAGAGAGCTTCAGCAGCCATGGCTCCAAGGCCGGGGCGGGCTTGGCAGGGAAGCTTCACCGATCGAGATCCAGAGTCTCTTGGGTCACTGTCCGGAGTCCGATGGAAAACAGCTCCTCCCAGGGCTCCCGGATCCAGGCCAGCAGGGCCGTCAGCTGCTCTGGACACACAACACGAAGGGCCCAAAAACTCTCCAGCCGGGACACCTGGAGAGCAAGTGGTAGTGAGCGGAGACTCATGGAGGATCTGCCGCCCCTCCCTGCCTTAAGGCCTGCCTCCTGCCCAGGCCTGTGTCTTCCACAGAAGACTCAGACTTCGGGCTTTTTAAGCAGAACACTTACTGAAGGCCCCCACACAGAGGCTTCCATGTGTACTGTCTTGTTTCTTTAATTCACCCTGTTTTCCAGAACATAAGGTCTGGACTCAACTCCAAGAAACCAGTTGGAGTTTGATTCCTGGATCGACCACTTGTGACCCAGACAAACTGGTTAATGCCCCCAAGCCTCAGTTTCCCCATCTGTAACGGGCCTAATGACAGAACCTCATCCCACAGAGTCTGGGAAGAGCAAAGGGCTGGCACCTGGGGCCCCTTCACACGTGAACACCAAGCAGCAGCTGATGCGTTACTGAAGGCCTCCCGCTAACACAAGCTGGGCTCCAGGTCCTCGGGCTTCCACTGCCCACAGCAGCTGCCCTCTCTGCCTGCTGCTCCTCCAAACCCAGCGAGCCCCCCAGCTACTCACCCCACTTCTTCGTGTGCCCTCCACAACTGCCCATCGCAATTCCACCCCAGCCCCTGCCTCTCCCTCTCTCATATGTGCGCACACACCTCATCGTAGAAGACCAGCCGCAGGTCCCCTGGGGCACTGCGATAGAGCAGCACAGAGCTCAAGCTGCTGAGGGGCCACTGCTCCCTGACACGCACAGAGGGGCCCGGACCCAAGGGCAGGGATGTCTCAGAGGCTTCACCAGATGCTGCTGGAAGAGCGGGCTCCACCAGGGAGCCTGCAAGGTCTTCTTCTAACAAGTACAGGGTGGACAGAGTCATCAACAGGGACACTGGGCAGGTGGCAGGGCCTGGAGGGAAAGAGACAGGATGAGACCCAGAGTGGAAAGCCACAGAGGAGCCCAGATCCCCAGGGCGGCCTCCTGGTGCCACACGAGAGGGATGAACCACATCATGCCAAGGTGGTCACTGAGCAGCCCCTGGAGGCCAGCTCTCCTTTTTGTCCAACTCCTGGCATCTCTAGACTCCAAAACCCCTGAGGCCAAAGACAGAAGGAACCTGCCCCACACCCAGCCCGCCAGGAAAATCCGTGCGCTCCTCTAACAGGATGAGCAGACCCAGCCCATCTGCTCCACCTCACAGAAAGCCTAACCTCAAAGCAAAGGTCTCTGAGGGCTCAGGAAACCTGTCACCCCACTCAGAGAGGCCAGAAGACCGAGGCTGTCATTTGGGTGTGCCTGTGAAAGAAGTCCAGATTCCAGAAACTGAAAATACTACAAGGGCACAGAGGCACAATGCGGGCCCCTATCCAGGGGCCTGAGGCAAGACAGAAGACAGAAGCCTCACCTTCCACCAGGAACACCCGAAGGTAGAAGAACAGGGGAGGCTCCGAGGAAGGGTCTCTCTCCAGCAACGGCCTGAGGGGAAGGAGTGGTCAGTCCAGGGGTAGGAAATACTGAGAGGAGCAGGGGGGACAAACCCAGGCTGGGTCAGGAGGCGTGAGCATGACCACAGGCAGGCCCAGAGGCTCAGGGCCCAACCCCAGTGGGTGCTTGTGGAGGGGGCCCCCGGCTCCTAGAGCGGCTCTCTGGGCACCAACCGTGACCTCAATCTCCTATCCACTCACCAGAGGCGGTGCTTTGGGGTCACCTCCTCCTCCGTGGCACGGACACTGCTCCTCCAGCTAGGGGGCAGAGCCTGTAAGACATCTGGACAGAGCCAGCCAGGAACAGGGAACCTCAGAGACTCCAGCTCTTCCATCCCAACCTCTCCACCTCTCGAGAACTTCCTGATTTCAACTTCTAGATTCCAGAAACCTCTATAGGGGATGAGTCCCGCTACCTGTCCATCTCCACCGTGGCCTTGAAACGTGGGCAGCTGTGACCCCTCGGCCCCCACTCGCCCTCCCCACCACTCCCTTCCCTCCCTCTTCCCTCTCTCACCAGTGAGTTCATCTAGAAAGGCCCGGCAACGCTTGGCATCTCGGGGCAGCAGGACACAGCTACCTGCCCCAGCAGCCCACTCCAGCCGCAGACTCTGTCCTGCCAGCCCCAGCTCGATGCCGCTCAGGTCGTGCAGGGGAACGGCCAGGGCTGGCTGCAGCCAGCTAGCTGGAGGCCCGCTGTAGGGAGGGAGGGTCAGAGCAGTGGCAAAGAGTGAGTGGCGGGACACCCAGCGGGAGCCCTGCCCCGTCCCTGGCGGCCCCACTTGCTCACCATATCTCCCCAGTCACCTTCAACACATAGAGCCTGAGGTCAGACACCACCACAAGACACACAGACTCCCCAGCGTGGCCTGCCAACACCAGTGGCACCTAAGGGGAAGAGGAAGGCAATGAGAAAGAGGGGACAAAGGAGGCAGTGCCAGGCTGAGCACAGAGTCACTACGGCCGACCCTCCCCACTACTCACACATCCAGCCTCGCCCGCCACCCCCCGGCGCCCTGGCCTGCAGGCGGGCTCAAGGGGTTTCCCTGCCTGGCATCGCACCCCCTCTGACCTGCCCTCCACACTCAGCCAGACTCCTAGCAGGACTCGGGTAGAACAAAACCAACGGCTGCTCCCCTGCCTCCAGGGCTCCTGCAGCCGTTGGGATCAAGTCCAAGCTCCCTGGCAGACACTTGAGGCTACCCGGAAACAGACCCCTGCCTGCCCCTCAGGGTCCCTGCCCTCTCCCGATCCCACCCCCTGTCGCCCCAAAGGCAACAATTTTTCCCCACGAGCTGCCCCTCCTTTAGGACCCTGACACAGGTGCTGCTTCCTTTCCCCACATCACGCCCCCATCCCCCGAGAACTCATCCTTCAAGACCTGGATTGGATCTTAGATTGGCTCCAAGAGAAGCAGAGGCCCCATCACTCCAGCTGAATTTGATGCCTCAGCCTGATTCTAGCACTTTCCTAGCTCATGATCATCGGGTTTCTCACACCAAAATAGAAGACAGATGGCAAGACTGCTTTACTCTAAACCCTAGTGTCTTGCCAATGCCAGGTGCTCGCAGAGGGACCGATAACACCGGGTACTTGTAATAGTGACAGAAGGCCCCACGTGAGTCAGGTTGCGGGCTGGGCAGCTTCCAGACCCCGGAGCTCACTGATGCTAGCACACTCTACGAGGTAGGCATCGCCATCCCCGAAGCAGAGTGCCAAAGACAGGTCACTGTCCAGGACCGTGTCCACAGCCACACTGCAAGTGACTGCGGGAGCTGAAACTGGGCACCTGACCCAGAGCTTTCAGAGCCCCTGTGCAGACACCGTCGGCTGCGGGGGACACAGCAGCGCCCCCTCACTGGCCAGAGGAGGAACGCAGGGCAGCGCCGGGCTGGCACAGACCTTGAGGCAGCACTGGAACTCCTCCTGGGCATCGGCGAACACCTCAACATCTAGGAAGAGCCGGAGTCGGTGGTCCACAGAGCGGAGGCCACGGCGCTCAGGGGCTGGGGGCAAGCAGGGGGCCATCAGCCTTCCCAGGCTACCACCGCGCTCTCCCACCTCCCTAAACCACCTTGGTCCTGTTTTCCCGCTACTCACGGGGACTGAGGCTCCAACTGTGGCGCTCCCCGGAGACCGGCGCTTGCGACGGGGTCCCGTCAGCCCTGCTGCTGTGGTCACTGTGGTCAGGAGAGTCACAGACAGGGCTGGCCGTCTGCAAGGTAGCTGGTGATCTTTCGTCTTGTCTGTGCTCCCTGTCACTGGTTCCCAGGGACCGAGCCAGGAGAACCACATGATCACTACCACAGTTTGGACACACGGCAGGGGATTCTGGAAGGATGAGCACAGTCCCTGTGTAGCCCATACCCAGAACCACAATCCCCCACTCTGTCATGTTTCCCACCCGCTCTTGGACTCACCTTGGCCGGCATCCCCAGTTTCCTAGGCTCCCCACCATTCCCAACAGGCCCCTTCCACTTCCTAGGCAGGCCAGTTCACCAATCGCTCTCCATCCCAGTGAGGGAGGAGCAAACCCAGATCCAGGGCCCACAGTCACCTTAAACTATACCCCCTTCTTATTTTAGGCTTTCCCAGAGAGGACCAAACTCAGCCAGATCCTGCTCTGGCCCCCTTCCACAGCCTCAGGCTATCATGTGCTCTGAAGCTCCACCAGCCTCGTCTAAAAGCCCCAAATCAACAGATCAGGAAGGCAAGGGTGCCAGGTATGGGTCCAATTCCAGGATCCATCACTTAACGGCTGTCATCTAAGCAATCTCAAGTCACCTAAGCTCTCTGAGTCTGGTTCCTCCTCTATAATAGGGAGCGCAGACAGTGCCTGTCCTATAGGGTCGTCAGGATGGGTGATGGGATCAGGTAAAGAATCCAGGTCAGGGGGGTGCCTGAGTGGCTCAGTGGGTTAAGCCTCTGCCTTCGGCTCAGGTCATGATCCCAGGGTCCTGGGATCAAGCCCCACATCGGGCTCTCTGCTCAGCGGGGAGCCTGCTTCCTCCTCTCTCTCTGCCTGCCTCTCTGCCTACTTGTCATCTCTGTCTGTCAAATAAATAAATAAAATTAAGAAGAAAAAAAAAAAAAGAATCCAAGTCAGGGATCGGCAGTGAGAGAGGAAACATTCTCTGAGCAGCTGTCGTGGGCATACACTGGACCCTCTGACAGTGGAATCAATACTCCCTTGAGGTGCGTGGGAGGCTCAGTGTTTAAACCTCTGCCTTCAGCTCAGGTCATGATCCCAGGGTCCTGGGATGAGGCCCTTGCCGGGCTCCACACTCAGCAGGGAGTCTAGCTGTCCCTCTCCCTCTGTTCCTGTCCCCACTCATGAGACTGCTGCACTCTCTCAAATAAGTAAACTCTTAAAAAAAAAAAAAAAGAATTGGGTGCCTGGGCAGCTAACCATCTGCCTGCAGCTCATGTCACGATTCCACCGTCCTGGGACAGACAGAGTGAGCGGGGATGCGGCTTCTCCCTCTGCCTGCCGCTCCCCAGGCTTGTGTTCTCTCTCTCTCTTAAGATAAAACAAGAATCCTGACACACCCTGTCCAAGACTGTGCAGCTGAGGCTGGAGCAGCAGCAGCTGCCATTTAAACAGAACCTCTGATTTGTGCCTGACACTGTACCTGGTATCTTCCTGTGACATTTAAATCTAACAGCACAGAGGATGAGTTCATGCTCTTCTTGCTCCAGATAAGGTAACCAAGGCTCAAATAAAAGGAGAACATAGCATTTAGCAATGTCCAATTTAATGACCCACCGAAGGGACCCCGGGGGCCATACAACGCTGCACAGCACAAAAAGGTCTCAAAGAGGATGAGGCTATTTCCACTGCACACATTATGATTCTGGACTTCTGGGGAGGTTCAGGGTGGGGGACAGTGAAGGGTCCATTTTCTCAATAAATTTTAAACTCCTGTTCCAGCTGCTGCCAGGAAGACAAAGTGGCTAATAAAAGTCATGCATTTTGGGTTGCCTGGGTGGCTCAATCAGTTAAACATCTGCCTACAGCTCAAGTCATGATCCCAGGGTCCTGGGATTGGGTTCCGCATTGGGCTCCCTGCTTGGCAGAGAGCCTGCTTCTCCCTCTCCCTCTGCCTGCCACTCCCTCTGCTTATGCTCTCTCTCCCCCTCTCTGTATCTATCTATGGATTGATTGATTGACAGATACATATTTTTTAAAAAGTTATGCATTTCAACACAAATGCTATCAAGGATATCTCTTTTCCTCTTCAAATCCTTAAAGAAAAAAAAATTTTAAGATTTTTTAAAATCTGTAAAAAAAATTCTGACTGATCTGCAGTGGAAAAAATACAGAACAGGGTGTGAAGAGATCCCATGAGGCACCACTTGATCTCAAGTAGCTCATAAGGTCAGTCAAGGCAGGACAACCTCAGCCAACTCACAAAGCACCTTACTCAACAGCCAACCATGCTCAGAGGACAGCACTACACCCAATACTGCAGTGAGGGTTAAGCAGCTTTTATGGAGTTTCCAAGTATTAGCCAAAAAAGCAGAAAAAGCCTGCAAGTTATGAAAAAATAATGAGTATGTTTCAAGAATTACAGAAATTGTATTTCCTGACTTTTAAAGAGAAAAAAAAGAGGATCTAATTTCTTCTTTTGCTCCTTGTCTTTTTTTTGGGGGGGGGGGGGTAAATGTACCAGACAGTTTTATTTTCCTTCCAGACAGAAGAGCTGGTCCCCACCTCTTCCTTCCCTGGGTTCCCGCTTTATATTCCCTCCCTCAAAGCCAACATCTCTGAAATGGTGGGAGTCTCATGCGCAGGAAGGTCAAGGGCAAGATGTGTACCTGTCTTTTGGAACAGAGGCCTCCAGCCTTCCTCACTGTCTAACAACCTGGGCTCCTCTGGCTTGAACTCATGGCCACAGCGCAGACACTGGAGTCTGCCCCCCAGCAGGTCTCTCACTTCCCCAAGCTCACGCTGAGCCGCGGTGGCTGCTGGGGTCAGCACAGCAAGCAGCTCCTGAAACAGGGTGGGCCAGAAGCAGCTGTGAGCAGTGGACCCTGGCCCTCCGCCTTTCAGCCCCCCCCCCCCCAGCCCAGTCCCCTGAGCCTCACTCTAGGCCCTGTTACCTGGAGAGCTGCATGGGCATCGGGCTCTAGCACCACATAGCGACGCAGCTGCCGGTCACGGCAAATGTAGGAGAAACGCAGAGCAAGGACAGGGGCCCTGGGGAGCGGATCTGAGCCCTGTGCACAAAGTGGGGAACCGGGTAAAAAAAAAAGGAGGGAGGGAAAAAATGTTCATCACTAGCCATCAGGGAAATTGAAATCAAAACCACGTTAAGATACCACCTTACACCAATTAGAATGGCAAAAATTAACAAGGCAGGAAAAAACAAATGTTGGAGAGGATGTGGAGAAAGGGGAACCCTCTTACACTGTCGGTGGGAATGCAAGTTGGTGTAGCCACTTTGGAAAACAGTGTGGAGATTCCTCAAAAAATTAAAAATAGAGCTTCCCTATGACCCAGCAATTGCACTACTGGGCATTTACCCCAAAAATACAGATGTAGTGAAAAGAAGGGCCATATGCACCCCAGTGTTCACAGCAGAAACATTGACAATGGCCAAACTGTGGAAAGGGCTGAGATGCCCTTCAACGGATGAATGGATAAAGAAGATATGGTCCATATATACAATGGAGTATTACGCAACCCTCAGAAAGGATGAATACCCAACTTTTATATCAACATGGACAGGACTGGAAGAGATTATGCTGAGTGAAATAAGTCAAGCAGAGAGGGTCAATTATCGTATGGTTTCACTTACTTGTGGAGCATAAGGAATAACACGGAGGACACTGGGAGAAGTAAAGGAAAAGTAAATTGGGGGAAATCAGAGGGGGAGATGAACCAAGAGAGACTGTGGACTCCGAGAAACAAACCGAGGGTTTTTGAGGGGGTGGGGGCTGGGTCAGCCCGGTGGCAGGTATGAAGGAGGCCACGGACTGCACGGAGCCCTGGGTGTGGTGCATAAACAATGAACCCTGGAACACTGCGTCAAAAACTAATGAGGGGGGCACCTGGGTGGCTCAGTGGGTTAAGCCTCTGCCTTCGGCTCAGGTCATGATCCCAGGGTCCTGGGATCGAGCCCCACATCGGGCTTTCTGCTCTGCAGGTAGCCTGCTTCCTCCTCTCTCTCTCTGCCTGCCTCTCTGCCTACTTGTGATCTCTGTCAGATAAATAAAGAAAAAATCTTTAAAAAAAAAAAAAACTAATGAGGTACTGTATGGTGACTAACATAACACAGTCAAAATTCAAAAAAAAAAAAAAAAGAAGAGCAGAAATAAAAGAGTTTTTTTAAAAAAAAGGAGGGAGGAGATGAGAGAGATCTGGAAACCGCAGCTCTGGAAACGCTCTAGCTCACACCCACACTAGCTCAGCAGCCCCGCTCCTCAGCCCAGCCTTCCAAACTGTCTGGGACCTCGCCTTTGCCCCCCGCGGCTCCCCTGCTCTGCTCCAAGTGCCAGCCAGAGACTGTGGGAAACTCGCAACCCAGCGCCGGGCACCTAATAGCTGTCTGTCAAGGGGGCTCCAACGACAAGCCTAGCCCCACTTCCAGGACGCCCAGCACTGGTGCTCACCTCGAGTGCTGCCTCACTCTCGGGCTCCACCTCAGCTGCCTCTAGGCTCTGGAGCTCCAGCCGAGCCAGGGTCCGAGCAGCTTGGAGCTCCACCTCGAACAGGTGGCCGGAAGTGACCCGGAGAAAGCACTCCCTACCGCGCACGCCCTGGGGCCCCTCCAGGGGACACACCAACATGGGGCGACACAGTTCGGCTGAGGAGAGACCAGGAGAACAACCCTGTAAGAAGCAGAGAGGTATCCCCGACTCCACCCTCCTGTGGGGTGGCCCTCCATCCAGAAGGGGTCAGCCACCCCGAGTCCGGGTTTGCCCAGCTCTCCCAGACACACGCAGCAGCACGTGGCCCAGGCGCTGAATGAGCGCTCACTGCTCACCTTCCACTTCGCCCTCCTCCTGCTCCTCCTCTTCCTCCTCTCCTTCTTCCTCTTTTTCCTGCTCCTCCACCTCTTCTTCCTCCCGGGGCTCCGGCAGGAAACTGACTTCTGCCATTCCCTGCGGTGACTCCTCTGGGGGCGGAGGGCCAGGCACAGACCCTGGGCTCAGGGGCAGTGTGCTGAGGGCAGGAGTGCTGGGGGTGGCCAGAACAGGGGTACCGGAGGTCTCCAGGTGATTCCTATACTGCAGCCAGTCACAGCCAAACCGTTCCCGGAAGCTGTTCATGAGTTCGAGTTCCCGATGCTGCTGCACAAACCGCCCTGGGCCGGTGGTGGGGTGCTCCGCTTAGCGAGCCTGCACCCTCACCACGACCCCCCAACGACCCCAGCCTCTTCTGCAACTGCTCCTTGGGGTGAAGTCAGAGGACATGTGATGTGATGGGGGCTGGGGATCAGAGGGAGGCTCAAGGCTTCCCCTCAGCGGCACATCCCAAAGCGTGTCCTATGGAGCCCTGTGCTCACGGGCAAGTCAGAAGCACACAGCATATGGTGTTGGGGAGTGTGCTGGAGGTCCTGAGATAGCCTGCAGGGAGGACGCCTGCTAACTCGGGTCAGCCCAGCCTTTCCCACGCAACCTTTTCAGCAAGTGACCTTCCTACATCCCATACAATTCAAGTTCCTGGAAAAACACTTTGGAAAATGCTGCCCAGGGTCTCTTTTTTCCTTAAACTAGAAAGAAGGAGGAAAGCCTAAGAGACCCTCTGCAATGCTCTGCTCCAGCTCAAACAGAATCCCTCCTACCCAGCAGACTGGGGCGGGAGCCTTAAGACAAGACTAGGGCAGGGCGCCTGGGTAGCTCTTTCCTTAAGTGTCTGCCTTCCACTCAGAACATGATCCTGGGGTCCTAGGATCGAACCCCCCACATTAAGCTCCCCACTCACCGGGAAGTCTGCTTTTCCCTCTCCTACTCCCACTCCCCCTGCTTGTGTTCCCTCTCTTGCTGTATCTCTCTCTGCCAAATAAATCAAATCTAAAAAAAAAAAAAAAAAGACAAGAGTAGGGCAAGGACAGCTGGGGCTGCCACTGACTTACCAGCCGGGGAGGGGTCCAGAGTCCGGGGCTCTGGGTCGGTATCACTGGGTTCCGAGATGCTTGCTCGCCTCACACGGACTCGGCTCTGAAGGCGGACGCAGGACAGATGGTCTAGAACTGGGCCCCCCGCCCCGCTGTCTCTGGCCACATACCCAACTTTACTCAGAAAGCCCCACTCACAAGCAAGGATGAGGCCTTTCTATTCCCAGCCCATCCACAACCCAGAGCCCCCAAAAAGGGACCTGAGCCCAGGCAAAAGGCGGTCCAGGACACTGTTTACCTTAACCTTCCGGGGCAGATGCTGGGCTACCACACCCCCTGAGGAGATGCTGTCACTCAAGTCAGGGCCACCTGAGGTTTCAACAGTACTCCCCGCTGACCAGGGCACAGGTGGGGCAGAGGAGCCAAGCCCCGAAGAGGTAGAGGTCTGGCAAGCGACAACAGGAAGGAGAGCAGGGCTGGAGCCAGAGCTGCACCTCGGCCCACCAGGCTAGCTGAGGGAGGGGCCCTACTCTGTAGCTACCCGGAGAGACCCCCACCCTCACACCCCGTCATGTCCTCCCAAATCGGTCCTGGATGGCTTACTCCCGGTGCTCCCAGCACACTAACCTGCAAGTCAGTCAATGACAAGACTTTCCCATCAAGAAGGAACTGGGCAAAGATAAAAGGGAAGGGGCCGAGTCGGTGGCCGAGTACCTGCCCGCCCACCCAGGGGGGCCCTCCCTGCCCCACAGGGACCAGCAGGAGGGAGCCGCTGAACAAGCGGGGGTCCTGGGCTGTGGCCCCTCCCCCAGGGCTGGGGTTGGGGGCGGCGGAGGAGGGGACAGGGGGCAGGACAGGCAGGACAAGGAAGGCAGAGCGAACAGAAGACAGCTCACGCCGGCCGCAGCATCCCTGGCGCGGGGTGACAAGTACTGGGCAGTGGCTGCTCGATGCGCGGGGTGGAACCACAGAGGGTTCCCCTCCAGGTAGAGCTGAAGGGCAGAAGAGGAGACTGAGATGGGCCGTGAGGAAGGGCACTCACCAAATCAGCCTGGGAGGCAGGGAGAGGTCCCAAGCTGGCTCCCGGGTCCCAGAAGGTCCTGGAAGCGCTCAGGACACACCTTGCGGAGCTCAGCCAGCAGCCACAGAGGCGTCAGCTCCCTGTGGCCTTCCAGAAGGTTGTACGCCACATCCAGGTGCCGCAAGCTCCTCAGCTGCTCCAGGCCTAGGGTGGTGGTGAGCAGGAAGGGCATGGGAGGGGGGCGGTGCTGATGGAGGGTAGAGCAGAAAGACCAGCCGGGGCACCTCAGACCTACCCGCAAGCCCACCTGAGGCTCTGGAGGCATGAGGGTCCCAGGCTGAGTCTCACACTGCCCCTCTACCCCTTCACACTCGCCCCACCCTCTCCTACTCCCTGGCCCCCCACCTCCTTCCCCAAACTACCCACTCACCCTGCAGGCTCCGGAGCTCATTGCCTCGCAGTATCAGGGTCCCCAGGGCAGCACTCGAGGGTCCCATTCTTGGCACCAAATGCAGGTGGTTATAGGAGATGTCCAGGTGGTAGAGCTCAGACAAGTCCTGAGAGGGGGTGGTGACAAAGATTTTCTCCTTGACCAGACTCGAGCCAGGCTTCTCTGAGCCTTCTTTTCAAGTAGGCCTAAAAAGTAGCCTTCTTTTCAAGTAGGCCTTTTCAACTTTGGCCCCAAAAGACTATATATTCTCTGCACAAATGAGTTCATCCCATCTTCCAGCCCCCCAAAGTCAACAGAGTCAAACAAATCCTAGAATAGTTCCTAATAGCTCAGGATCATATCCTTGGGAGGACAACTCCAGCCCCTTATCTTCCCCCCTAGAATAACCCAGGCTGTCAGGAGAATTCAGTTTGTTCCAGCCAACTGCTGAAGACAGAGCCCCTGTCTCCCAGCCTCTGTGGGAAGGTAGGAGGCTAACTCTGGAAAGCGCCAGTTAGCAAACCCAGACGGATTTCATATGGACCAACACCCCCTTCCTGCTTTTTGTAAATTTCCACTTCCTTGACTCCAGAGAAAACGAAATAGTTCCGTGAAGGAGAGAACCTGCTTAAGCCCCTGCCTTCTCACGCCCACTCCCTCACTCTGCCTTTAAAACATCCAGCAATCTCTGCACAAATCGAATCTGAGATTCATTCATCCTAAAGTTTGTTACAAATTAAAATGTTTTTACTACTGATTACATACCCTGATGCCTTATTACTACTGCACTAGCGTGTGACTAAAATCTGTTTTCACCACAGTAACTGTGAGACCTAAGAGCGAGACCTGGGAGAAGGTTCCTCACCATCATCCCCAAGCTACCTTTCCTGAGCTAGATGCCGGGCTAAGTAACATGACACAATCTCCATGACCGCTCTAATACTATAAGAGCAGGTACTCCTAGCTAGGAGCCCTGCTTGACAAGTTAAGAGGGCCCCAGTTTAGTTTGCCCCAAATCACACAAGGATTAGGAGTTGAGATTTGAATGCTGGCTTCTCTTATGCTCCCGCCTGAGTCCCCAAGGAGTATGGCTTCCAGGATGTAGCCCCACCTGGGAGAGGGTGAGGGAGGGGAGTAAGGTGGGAGCAAAACCAGGTCCAGGGGAGATGTTCAGAGTGGAATGATCAGAGCCCCAGCGCCAGCCCCAAGCAGCCTACTCACACTCACCATGAGGAAGCCCTCGCAGTCCTGGACTTGATTGTGGCTCAGATTCAGGAAGCGCAGAGCTGACAAGAGACGCTAGGGTGGGTGGGGGGAGGGTGGACAGCAGACAATCGGATACCTCCAGGTAGCCAGCTGGCCCTCCCTGCTAAGGGCCTCCTCTGTCTTTCCCCAAACCCCCTTCCCTCTGAGGCACTCACCAGGGAGCTGTCTAAGGAAGTCAGTGCATTGTAGCTGAAGTTGGCAGACAGCAGAGCCAACCAGGGCAGGGCAGAGCACAGGTCACCACCGCAGGCGGAGAGGAGCTCCTGAGATAGGGTGCTCCATTACCTCCACTGTCCCCTCTTCCCCATTCCAAGCCATTGTCCCCCAGCCATTCATTCATTCTTTACATACTAAACTTGGCCTGCAGAGACAGACTGAAAGCAAACCCAGGGCCCTGCCCTCAGGAGTCTGCTGTGGGGAAAATGGAGATGGACACGAGAATACTGAATATAAGATTTAAGTGTGACCATAAACATACAGACAAGTACACAGCACTCCGGCAGCGCCACAGAGGGGGCAAGAACACTGTCCAAAGGGACATGGGAGGCGGGGAAGGCTGCAGAGGGAACGTTCCCTACAGAGGAACAGCAGAGTGTGGTCCTCTACGTCGTCCCTAAGAACGGGGAGCTGGGCCCAGCCCTTTTCCTCCTTACGTCCAGGGCCGGGAGGCTCCTGCTGCAAATCAGGGTCTCTAGCTGGGAGTAGACGCCACAGAGGCCACGGAGGCAATGAAGAGGAACACCTCGGAGCTGAGGGGGAGGGAGGGAGGGAGGAAAGAGAGAGGGAGACAGACAGAATTTCACAAAAGACAGAGGCTTCACCTCACTTCCTCCTTTTACGGGGAGGGAAAAGATGACAAAGCCAACCATGGTTGAAGGCAGTGTTAAATGAAAGAAAAGATGCTGTGCTACTGCAGAGCAGTGGACACACTCAGGCCTGGCCCACCCACCAAAGGGGGGCCCTTCTTCCCATTCCCAAAACGTTGTCTCAAACAGGGCTTTGCATGCCGGCATCCCCCAATACTCCATACCTCCAGCTGCCGAAGGGACTTGAAGGGAAAAATCTTGATGGGCCCAGGGAGGGAAGAACCAGGGATGTGGACCAGCTAAAAGAAAAAAACCTCATGTCACCGAGGCCACACACCTCCTTTCCTTGGTCTCTCCACCCTCACACAGCCACACACAGCTCTCACACCTTCTTGATCTGGGCCCTGCAGACTTCTCGTGCCCCTGCCCCTCCCCACCCCCAGCTCTTGGGCTCTTCCCACACCCTACACTGTTCCCACTGCAGGACCTTAAGGGAAAGAGTTTTCTGCAGCACATCAAAGAGGAACTGAAGCTGGAGGATGACAGGGGAGTCGGCGGGGTGAGAGGGCAGAGCCACAAAGCCTGTCTGGCCAGGGCCCCATGGCCCCAGATGCAGCTCGAATACATGGTTCAGCTGTTGCAGGGTGGCGGTCAACAAGCTCAGGGTGGAACAGCCGGACAAGACCACGTCACCTGCAGGGAAAGGCGGAGACAATAAGGAGAACATGACAAAGGAGTCTTTTTTTTTTTTTTTAAGATTTTATTTATTTATTTGACAGACAGAGATCACAAGTAGGCAGAGAGACAGGAGGAAGCAGACTCCCCGCCGAGTAGAGAGCCCGATGTAAGGCTCGATCCCAGGACCCTGAGATCATGACCTAAGCCGAAGCAGAGGCTTTAACCCACTGAGCCACCCAGGCACCCCAACAAAGGAGTCTTTCCCTTTATTCTGAGACTCTGTGACCCTGGGATACACCCACTCCCAATCCATATTGTAGAGCTCCTACTGCTGGGGTCATTCTCTCTCCTCCTTGCTCAACAGTCTTCCACAGCTCACCTCCAGCTTCACAAAAATCCTAACTCTTCAGTCTGATGACAGGAGTTTGTGTTTGCTACAGCCAACCAACTTTTTCAAATTTTCTTTCACCATCTGCTCAAGAGAGTCTGGTCTATTCAAGGTGCTGGGAACAGTAGGCTGGGTTTACAGATTCCTCATTTTCTGACACATTCCCTTCCACTCTGCCCAGTTGAGACCTTCCTCCTCTAGAAAGGCTTCTCAGTGCGTGACACAGCTGCCCTTTTATACTATAATCACTCACTTTACATAAAAGCTGGTTGGGCATTTCACTTTTTTTTTTTTTTAAGTAAATTCTGCACCCAACGTGGGACTCGAGCCCACAACCCCAAGATCAAGACTTGCGTGTTTCACCGCTGAACCAGCCAAGTGTCCCACGTGTTTCATCTTTACTTCTCTGATTGCAAAAGTAATATGCACACTTACAGAAATTTTCTAACCATCCCAAAATGCATGTCATAGAGAAAAGAACCACTCGTTATAGCACTGAAGCATTATTCACCATCCTCATGTTAAAACTGCTCTCTCTAATAAGACTGTCATCTTTGAGGACATCTTTTGATCACCTTGGTACCAATCACTGCACCTAAGAAGTATAGCTATGAGGTAGGCATGGAGAAATATTTTTTTAACTTTTTTTTTTTTTAAAAACAAGGATAGAGTCAAAACATGTTACAAAAATATTACAGAGAGGTACCCTACATTCTCCACCCAGTTTCCCCCAATGTTTACATTTTATGTAAACATTTTATGTAAACATGACACAATATCAAAGTCAGGAAACTGAAACAGTCTGTACCTATAGTTCTCTGCTACTTGTCTGGCATTGGCGTGGATTCCTGTAACCAACATCACAATCAAGATACAAAACTATGCCAGCACCATTAAAATCTCTTGCTACCTCTTATAGTCACACACACACACACACACACACACACACCATCATCCCTAACCCTGGAACACCAGATCAGATTTGTGCTGAATGAACTGATAAATCCTGCAACCTCACATGAAAGATGTTCAGATACTAGACACTAAGGCTAGACGCAGACAGGGTTCAAAGACTCTTCTCACCCTCAAAGAGCCTCCTAGTATAGAAGGGATAAAACATGTACACAGTTAATAAAACAAGTCAGAGGGTAAAACCGCTCTAAAGAGAGATTTCACAGGCACCACCAATGCCAGTACAGGCAGCGGGCAAGTGGCTAACATTAATCAGGTGGTATGTGGCAGACAACTTTTTAACCTCATTTAAACTTCACCGGAATCTCCTAAAGAGAGGCACTACTGACCACCCCTTAAAGAGATGGAAACTGGGGCTTGGAGAAGAACACTAATTGAGCTGATATAAATGGCAGTAAGTTGTTACTTCTGTCTGATCTCAAATCAAGGCTTGCTTTACCACAACGAATGTCAACCACACATTGAACAACCAGTGTGGCTCCATCGTGCCCAGGAACTGAAAGAAGAAACTGTAGTAACAACAGCTACCAGTTTTCCGCCCTTACATAGTATGCAAACATTGTCCCAAGCCCTTCATGCGGGTTAAGATTAACCCCCCACAACAACCGTTTGAGTTAAGTACAATCTTTATGCCATGTTCCTGCTGTGGAAAACTGAAGCTCAGAAAACTTAAACAACTTTGCCGCGTTTGAAAGAGTTGGGATTCCAAGCCAAGTGCATCTGACTCCAAATCTCGTGCTTTTAACTCTACTAAGGGTTTTGCCACTAGAGCAATGATTATGCCAGTCCCAGGTCTCCAGAGATTTACAGCCAAGTAAAGATCACTTTCCTCTTAGAGCATCAGAGAACGCGTTGAGGAAGTGGTACTGGAGTTGGGTCTCGAAGGATGGCTAAGGTCTGAAATGTCAAAAACAAAGGACCCTGTAAGCAAGGGCACCAAAGAATAAACTTCAGAGGAGTAAAAAAAAATAAAATAAATTTTTTTAAAAATTGACGCCAAAACCCTCCTAGCTTAAACAGCTGTAACTCTATGACTTCTAAGGCGAGAGTGTCTCTGGAAGGCAGGATGCATCCCCACCTTGCCGCAGCCCCAGATCAACCGTGTACCCACTCACCGGAATCACGCAGCAGCCCCGCGAGCCTCCACACTAGGGAGTCCCGCTGGGCGGTCGTCATGGCCACGGGACGCTGGGGGCGGAGCCTGGGAAAAGAGGAAGCGGAAGAGCCTCAAGTGGGTGGTGGTACCAAAATCCCAGGACGTCCGCGCAAACCGAGGACTCGCGGGGAGAAAAAAGTAAGAAACAGGGCGAGGAAGAGCGTCCTCCCAGGTACCCTTTCGAGAAGCGTAAGGTCTGGCCACCCACACTGACCTTCTGCGTGCTCCTCCCACCAGCTCTGCAGTCCGGCATCTATCAATAATGACCAGGAAGTCCCGCCCCGGAAGGAAGTCTGGTAGGCGGGACAACCGGAAAGCACACCGGAGCTGCCGGAAGCCACGGTCTCAGTCGTGCTTACGTGTCCGACAGAGGCGGGGACAGATTGGTGCGAACGGGGCGGTCCCTCGGCAGTCGGGCCCGCTGGGGCCGGGACTCCAGCCCGCCGTCCCTGTCCCCAGCACTCCCGCCCCATTTGTGGGCCTCGCTCTGCGTGGGTCTGCTGCTCGGCTCTCCAGAGCCCCTCGAGGCCTGGGAGGAAAACCTGACTTCTTGTTTGCAGACTGGGCGTGGAAGCACAGTTTGGGGAAATGGGGGGAATGTGAGGAGAAGGAGAACGCGTTCGCCATGTGAAGTTTTTTGGTGTCTGCTGGAAGAGCTGGGGCTTGCCAAGATACACCTCTGGAGTTACCCGGACACTATTACCTAATGTCCCTCCAAATCTTTGTCCTTCGCTAGTGTCAGACTCCCACTGTGATGGGTAATGTGTCACGTGTGTCCAGGCCTTTGCTTTTTGTGTTTCCTTCCATAACCCCTGAATCTAAGAATTGTTATGCCGGTTTGAAAATGAGAAAGCGGTTTCACAGAGGCTAGGTTACCTGCGAAGGTCGTTCAATTAGTAACCAGTTTAGTCAAGACTGCCAGTTTCCTGGCTCCAAGTTCCCATTGTACCTTTCACCTGGCTCCCAGTCAAAAAACGGATGTCAACTACGGAACTAAATTAGGGAAAGAAAAAGGTAGTTTCTCCTTCCCAGCAGGCTTGGTGGTAGCGCTTTCCCAACCCAGTCCCTGTCCCAAGGATCAACACCCCGCCCGCATCCTGCCTGCTGCCCTCTGTCCAGGTTCTCCCTCCCACTCCTGCAGTGAAATAAAGCCCTCTACCAGGCAAAAAAAAAAAAGGTCTTGTAGCAGAATTTGATTTTCAAGGAAAGTTTTCATTTTTGTTTTTTAATAAGTGCCTTTTCTACAGAGAGAAATCAAAATGAATCATATGCCAGTTTAGAGTGGCAATATAGTTATCTTTATCTCAAAATACAAAATTGGAAGGATCTTATTTTCTACAGCCAAAATATTTGAAATGGCAATTTATGTCCCTAAACCACACAGTTCAGTGTTTATGGGATACTACGCAATCTGAGCCAAAAGGAAGCGGAAGCACATGGTGATCAGCAAAGCGGTACGGGCTCAATATATTTTTGTTGAATTATTAATCCCAGAGCAGTGATGATTGTCAGTCCCTGCTTATCAGTCACCTGGAACTAGGAAGGGAGGGTTCTCCCACACCATTTCTGCCAACTCTAACCCTCTTAGGCGAGAAGAGACAATTTGTTTTCAAATTCCTGACGTTACAGAGCTTTGAAATCCGTGTCAGGAGTCGATCCAGCCGCAGATGCTGAGAAATGCTCCATTCACATGGATAGACCCTGTAGCCAGATTTGCTCTATATCACCTTGCTTACCAGAAATATGGAGCGGGACAAAGAGAGCAGCAAAGAAAGCTATAAACTACAGAGGGAGAAGAAAACATCTACTGAAAAGCAACACAGAGAAACTAAGCAGTTCTTGTTTCCAGGCCCCTTCGGCCCAGAGGCAGCCTTGGCCAGCTTCCAAAGAATTCCCAGCCCCCCCTTTTTTTGCCTTAGAGAATATCTCTGTAAATTGCTACCATAGGAACCTTGACTAAGACAAAACCTTGTTTAAAAGAATTAACATCTGAAATGGAAAAACAAAATACAACAAAAAAAATCCCATTGGCTGAAAGAAAAAAAAAAGTATATACCTGGAACATTTTGAGAAATATATGAAGAAAACCAGAGAACTTTAAAGACATTAACAATGACCTAAATAAATGAAAAGTCAACATGTTCCTGATGAGAAGATTTGATATTCTAATGATGTCAATTTAATGCAATTTCCATCAAAATCCCGTTGTGGAGATTTTGGAACTTAACAAGTTGATTCTGAAATTCCTCTGGAAGACTCACATGAGCACAGCCAAAACATTTTGAGGGTGGGGAGGGTATGTGCTTTGGTGAGTGCTGTGAAGTGTGTAAACCTGGTGATTCACAGACCTGTACCCCTGGGGATAAAAATATATGTTTATAAAAAATAAAAAATTAAAAAAAAAAAAAAACATTTTGAGGGTAAAAAAAGAGTAGGAGGCACTAATAGGGTCCTTGCCCTAGCAGTAGCAAAATGTCCTGTAAAGAAAGCAGCAGTAACCAGGGGAGCATGAAACTGACAAAGAGGTAGACAAAAATGGTTAGATCAGTAGAGCACAATACAGAAATAAGCATGACTATATGGATTTTTTTTTTTTTTGCAATACGCGATAAGTTGACTTTAATGATAAAAATAATGAGTTGTTCAGTCGTTTGAGGACAATGAGCTGTCCTCAAATCGGAAATGCTCAGCTGCACCTTCCAGGCAAACCACTAAAACCTCCCAAAGTTAATTGTGTGAGGAGAGCAGTGAATTGAAAGCAGCTGCCATTGGTAGCACCCATGACACCTTTAATTTCCCTGGGGTTGCCTCTACAAAATGCTTGTGATCAAAGGCGTTAAGGAAAGGCAAGCCCGTTACCAGCTTAGGCGGCAGGGGTGCAGCTCTGGAAGGGAGGAAAGAGTCCTCATACAAGGATAACAGAGTCAGAAGCGCCCAGGTGGCTCAGTGGGTTGAGTGTCTGACTCTTGATTTCACCTCAGGTTGTGATTTCGGGGTTGAGATCCAGCCCCTCCTCGGGCTCCGTGCTAGGCTTGGAGGGAGTCTGCTTGAAATTGCCTCTCTCCTTCTGCTCCCTGCTCCCCTACCGGTGCTCTTTCTCTCCTTCTCCCTTTCTGCTTCTCCCTCTCCCTCTGCTGCTGCTCCCCCTGCTTGTGCTCTCTTTCTCTCTGCCAAATAAATAAACAAAAAAATCTTCAAAAAAAGAGACAAAGTCATCCACCAAGAGAATACAGACCTCAGAGTCCTGTCCTGCTTGTTTCTGATGCCTTCAGAGCATGCAGACCCCTAGACCGTTGTCCACAGGGGAACAGAAATAACAGCTCATTGTTAGAATAGAAGCCATCATCTTAGATCTGGACCTCACTTCTGTAGTGCCCCAGCCTCCTGCAGCAGATCCAATGATGGAGACCTAAGGATTCCTCCAAAATGAAAAGTTCACACCTGAAATTGAGTTGTAGGGAGGGTGAAATTGGATGATCTACTTGTTTCATTAACTAGGTATCTTCATGGGGTGGGGGGGTGGGGGGACGGGGCAAGTGGAAAAGAATGAAGAGGTGTGAATATCACCTACAAAAATAGAGTTGTGTTAAGGAGTCTGCCCTTGAGCGGCATCTCTGTGCCTGGTACAGACGGCACCAGGACCCAGTGGTCAAAGGCAGCAATCTCACTATGTAAGTTTCCACACATTGATTCTCTTGGCTCTGCTACCAGACCTAACCGCAAAAGACTGCCCAGGAATTGGCCCGGTTACCAGAATCAAACATATGGAACAAATCAGCAGCATTACAGGAGGTCTGGCATGAGAACGCTGCGTTAGACCGTGACCAAGCGAGCCCATCAGAGCCTGGTTCCAGGAGAGACTGAACACAAGGCACACAAAGGGAAAGCCAGAAGGCAAAAGCCAAACTCAGCTCAGGATGAGAGAAGCCAGGGCCTGAGAATGGCTGCCTGAGAAGGCAGCAACAAAATAACAGTATCGCAGTGACCCAGCAACAGCTCAGAAAGCCCAGCCTAGGGAATTTTGCAGTTCTGCAGAAAATGAACTGAGGGAGTCCCTGAGCTGCATTGTAGTAAACCCAAGGTGGCCTGAAAGTGCCTTTAAGTCTTTTCATTGTCTCTCCTGGAAACTGCTGGGACCATATGAGAAGGTTTCAGAAGTGTTGCAAGGAAGATGGGAACCTTGTGGTTAAAGGAAGAGATGAACCAAAAGCTATGTCCCTCATTCAAGCCGCTTGGCAAAGTGCAGAAGCTGGCTGGGGGAAGAGGAAGGGAGGCAGCTGAGAGAAGAGAGGAAAGCAGGCAGGATCCCAGAGAGGAAGAAAACATTCGTTTCAGGCATAACTCCCCAGAAGCCCTGTGGGCAAAGTTGGGTACATATGTGACACGTGTCTTCCGTCCCAATTCTTGCTGCACACAGGGCTGGAGAGGAGAGGGCCACGGTCCCCAGCAGGGGAGCCAGTTGCAAGTGCATTAGCCTAAGACCTGCAGCGGGGGACAAGGAAAACCAAGAAAAGTGAGATCAAAGGGCTTCGGGTATCCAGGACCTGGGGAAGGGGAAAGGCAGTGACTGCTTTGCAATCTCAGAGCCTGGGTGGAACGTCAAAGAGTGAGAGCAGCCTTTCCTTCCCTCATTCGTTCCACAAATATTGGCAAAGCCCTGACTGTGTCCCAGATCCTGTGCTGGATTCCCAGTAAATAAAGGAGACAACAGTATGGCTCTTGTTCTCCAGAAGCTGGCAGTGAGGTAGAGGGACAGACACCAACAATCACATTTCAACATTGTGTTCACTTCCTATTGTTGCTGTAACAAATTACACCCAACTTAGCTGCTTAAAACAGCCCACATTTGTTATCTTCCAGTTCTCAAGGTCAGCAGTCCAAAATGGATCTCACTGGGCTAACATAAAGGTGTGGGCAGGGCTATGTTCATTTTTGGAGATTCTAGGCCAGAAATCTGTTTCTTATCTTTTCCAGCTTAAAGGGGCTGCCCACTTCCTTGGCCCCCTTCTATCCTCACCCCCAGCGGTGACCAGTTGGGTTTTTCATCACATCAATCCCTCTGACACTAATTCTTCTTCCTCCCTCTTCCACATTTAAAGACCCTTGTGATTACATAGAGCCCACCCAGATAATCCAGGACAATCTCCATATTGTAAGGTCAAGCTGTTGGGCAACTGTAACCACATCTGGATTCTTAATTCTCCCTTGGTATCTAGCATAACATTTGCACAGCTTCCAGGGATGAGGACACTGACCTCCTGGAGGAAGGGACGAGGCCATTATTCTGCCCGCCATCAACATTGGTGTTATGGTGGAGAGAGGCCAGTGGGAGATGGTTCCAGTCCCAGATTACAGACGGAATACAAGCTGCAGCCTTTCCTTCCCATCCCAGCTGGTTAGAAGTGAAAACTTAAAAAAGATAGAAAAATAAGTAATACAGGGGCACCTGACTGGCTCAGTCAGTAGAGCATAGGACTCTTGATCTCAAGGTGGTAAATTCGAGCCCTATGTTGGGTGTGGAGATTACTTAAAAATAAAATCTTTTTAAAAAAAAGTAATATAAATTCATAATCACCCTGGACAACAAGGAGAGCCCTTGGTGGAGCCTGAACCCTGAGAATTCCGAGAGCTCGTTGGCAGGTGGGAACTGGTCAGAGAAGAAAACCACAGCCCAAAATGTGCAGAGCTATAGATTGACCACCACAGGAGTTCAAAACAGCACCGAAATCAATCCAGGCTCAAAGAGGGTGGAACCTGGGGGCTTTGGGGCTCAGAAGTCACCGACAAAGCACTAATGACTCAGGATGTCACGACAGGCACCATCAAGCATGTTAACCACGCCACACACTCCCCCTTCTAGTCTCCTGGGGCTGAGAAACTCCAGCAAGATTACCTGCCTCCGGGTGAGAGCAGTGGTTAGGAGATCATTAGGTGAAAGGAAGGACAGCAGTGGTCCTGATGGCTGATGACACCGAAGAGGAAAGGGAAGCACCGTTTGCAGAAGACGAGCAGCCCAAATACCCGCCATCGTGATATGCCCCCCGCCAGCTATTGACAACATAGCACCATCACACCAAGACTGGTCGCATCCCCCTTTTGTTAAGGAGCATAGACATGGAGAGCACAAACGGTCTCACGGGAAATCTCAGATAAAAGCTGAGCTTCTAAGGAGCAATTACCAAACACAAGAAGAAAATCAACATCTTGAAAGAGCTATCAAATCCAGCGTTGAGAAGAACTTTTGCCCAGTGAAATAGCTCATAGAGCAAGAACAAGTCTTCAGAATAATTATAACATTCTTGGAGGCAAAGGATAACACATGCATTTAAAAAAAAAAAAAACTGAAAAACTGAACATGCTTACAAAACAACAAAAACCCCTCAATAGAACACCCCAAATGGACACTGTTTTTATATCACACAGTACAAGGCAAAATGCGAACATGATTATTCATGTACTCATTTCGTATTCAAAATATGAAAAATTGAGCGTGATTATGAAACAAAAACCCTCCAACGGAACAACCAAAATGAGCAATATGTTTTTGTATCACACAGCACAGGACAAAATATAAACATAATTGTTCATTATATATTTCGTGTTGAAAATAGGAAAACGTGAGCATGATTATGAGACAACAAAAACCCCTCAACAGAGCAACCAAAATGGGCAAGATGTTTTTGTACCACACAGTACAAGACAAAATAAGGAAAATATTTATTGAAAGGAAAATCTAAGATATATGGAGGACCAATTTAAAACTTGCAATATCAGCTAATAAGAGTTCTGAAGTAGGGGCACCTGGGTGGTTCAGTGGCTTAAGCCTCTGCCTTAAGGCTCAGGTCATGATCTCAGGGTCCTGGGATTGAGCCCCGTATCAAGCTCTCTGCTCAGCAGGGAGCCTGCTTCTCCCTCTCTCTCTCCCCCTGCCTCTCTGCCTACTTGTGATCTCTCTCTGTCAAATAAATAAACAAAATCTTAAAAAGAAAAAAGGGGCTCTGAAGTAGATGGGTGGCTGGGTGGCTTAATTGGTTAAATGTCTGCCTTCAGCTCAGGTCATGATCCCAGGGTCCTGGGATCTAGCCCCATGTTGCGAGCCCCATGTTGGCCTCCATGCTCAGTGGGGACTCTGCTTCTCCCTCTCCCTCTGCTCCTTCCCCTCACTCTCTCTTCTTCTCAAATACATAAATAAAATCTTTTTTTTTAAGAGCTCTGAAGTAGAAAATACAATATAAGAGGAAGTTTTTATTTTTTTTATTTAATTTTTTTAAATCAATTAACTCAACTATAGTGTAGTATTAGTTTCAGACGTAGAGTTCAGTGATTCATCAGTTTTATATAACACCCGGTACTCATTACATCCCATGGTCTCCTTAATGCCCATCACCCAATTACCCCAATCCCTCCCCTCCCCTCCTCTCCATCAACCCTCAGTTTGTTTCCCTTGCTTTTTTTTTTTTCCCCCTAGATTTTATTTATTTGTTTGACAGAGAGAGTGCGCAAGAAGGGGGAGTGGCAGGCAGAGGGAGAGGGAGAAGCAAACTCCAGCTCAGCAGAGTCCAAGTTGGGGCGCATTCCAGGACCCTGGGATCACAAACTGAGCTGAAGGCAGATGCTTCAATGACTGTGCCACCTGGGAGCTCCTCTCAGTTTGTTTCCTATACTTCAGAGTCTCTTACTATTTCTTTCCCCCTCTGATGTCTTCTTGTTTTATTTTTCCCTCCCTTCCCTTATGATCCTCTATTTCTTAAATTCCACAGATGAGTGAAATAATATAATTGTCTTTCTCTAACTGACTTACTTTGCTTAGCACAGACCCTCTAGTTCCACCCACGTCATTGCAAATGGCAAGATTTCATTTTTGATGGCTGAGTAGTATTCCATTGTATATACACACCACATCTTCTTTATCCATTCATCTGTTGATGGACATCTGGGCTCTTTCCACAGTTTGGCTATTGTGGACATTGATGCTATAAACATTGGGGTGCAGGTGCCCCTTCAGATCACTACATTTGTATCTTTGGGGTAAATACCCAGTAGTGCAATTGTTGGGTCGTAGGGTAGCTCTGTTTCCAACTTTTTGGGGAACCTCCATACTGTTTTCCAGAGTAGCTGCACCAACTTGCATTCCTATCAACAACGTAAGAGGATTCCCCTTTCTTCATATCCTCTCCAACATTTGTTGTTTCCTAACTTGTTAATTTTAGCTATTCTGACGTGTGAGGTGGTATCTCAGGGGGTTTTGATTTGTACTTCCCTGATGCCAAGTGACATTGAGTGTTTTTTCATGCATCTATTGACCATTTGTACATCTTCTTTGGAGAAATGTCTTCTGCCCATTTCTTTATTGGATTATTTGTTCTTTGGGTGTTGAGTTTAACAAATTCTTTACAGATTTTTAGATACTAGCCATTTATCTGATAAGACATTTGCAAATATTTTCTCCCATTCTGTTGGTTGCCTTTTGGTTTTGTCGACTGTTTCCTTTGTTGTGCAAAGCTTTTTATCCTGATGAAGTCCTAATAGTTCATTTTTGCCTTCATGTCCCTTGCCTTTGGAGACATGTCTAACAAGAAGTTGCAGCAGCCAAGATCACAGAGGTTGCTGCCTATGCTCTCCTCTAGGATTTTGATGGATTCCTGTCTCACATTTAGGTCTTTCATCCATTTTAAGTCTATTTTTGTGTGTGGTGTAAGAAAATGGTCCAGTTTCATTCTTCTGCATGTGGCGGTCCAGTCATCTCAACACCGTTTGTTGAAGAGACTGTTTTTTTCCCATTGGATATTCTTTCCTGCTTTGTCAAAGATAAGTTGACCATAGAGTTGAGGATTCATTTCTGGATTCTCTGTTCTGTTACACTGATCTATGTGTCTGTTTTTGTGCCAGTACCATAATGTCTTGATGATCACAGCTTTGTAAATAGAGCTTGAAGTCCAGAACTGTGATGCCACCAGCTTTGGATTTCTATTTCAACCTTCTTTTACCTATTTGGGGTCTTTATGGTTCCATACAAGTTTTAGGATTATTTGTTCCAGCTCTGTGAAAATGTCGATGGTATCTTGCTAGGGATTGTATTGAATGTGTAGATTGCTCTGGGAAGCATAGACATTTTAACAATATTTGTTCTTCCAATCCAGGAGCATGGAATGTTTTTCCATTTCTTTGTGTCTTCTTCAATTTCTTTCATAAGTGTTCTGTAGTTTTCAGAGTACAGATCCTTTACATGTTTGGTTAGGTTTATTCCCAGGTATCTTACAGTTTTGGGTGAAATAGGATTGGTTCCTTAATTGCTCTTTTTTCTGTCTCATTGTTAGTGTACAGAAATGCAACTGATTCTATATCCTGCCATTTTTCTGAATTCCTATGAGTTCTAGTAATGCTGGGGTGGAGTCTCTTGGTTTTTCCACATAAGGTATCATGTCATCTTCAAAGAGTGAGAGTTCAACTTTTTCTTTGCTGATTTGGATGCCTTTTATTTCTTTTCATTGTCTGATTTCTGATGCTAGGACTTCTAATACTATGTTGAACAGCAGTGGTGATAGTGGACATCCCTGTCCTGTTCCTGAACTTAGGGGAGAAGCTCTCAGTTTTTCCCCATTGAGAATGATACTTGCTGTGGGTTTTTTGTGTATGGCTTTTATGATATTGAGGTATATTCCCTCTATCTCTACACTGTGGAGAGTTGTAATCAAGAAAGGATGCTGTACTATGTCAACTGCTTTTTCTGCTTCTATTGAGAAGATCATACAGTTCTTGTCCATTCTTTATTAATATAGTGCATCACATTGATTGAGTTGTAGATGTCGAACCACTCTTGCAGCCCAGGAATAAATCCCACCTGGTCGTGGTGAATAATCTTCTTAAAGTACTGTGGATCCTACTGGCTAGCATCTTGATGAGAATTTTTGCATCTGTGTTCATCAGGGATATGGATCTGTAATTGTGAGAGGAAGTTTTACTCAAATAAATAAAAGAGGGAAATGTGCCAGGAAGAAAAAACCATGAACCCTTCAAATGCCAATCAGGATCTTTTTATAAAAGCAACATGCAGATCTATTGTGACAGTGGTAGATGCCAGGAATGAAGGAAACCCTGGCAATTTCCAGTGGGTGTGGGGGGAGATGAACTACAAAGTTATGACCATGGTGTTGACAGGAAGTCTCTCACTGAAAAGCAGAGGCAAGAAAAAAAAAGGGAGAGAATTTTTAAAGTTCAGAGGAAAAATCTCTCTCTCTCTTTTTTTTTAATGAAAAGTGGCCTTTATTTTTTATTTTTTAACATGTTTTTAAAGAGGCTCTATGCCCAATCTGGGGCTCAAACTCACAACCCCAAGATCAAGAGTTGCATGCTCTACCAACTGAACTCACCAGATGCCCCAAGAGGAAAAATCTCTTTGAATCTAGAATTACGTACACAGCCCAAACATGATTCAAGCATGAAAATAGAAAGACTTGGGGCGCCTGGGTGGCTCAGTGGGTTAAAGCCTCTACCTTCAGCCCAGGTCATGATCCCAGGGTCCTGGGATCGAGCCCCACATCGAGCCTGCTTCCTCTTCTCTCTCTCTCTGCCTGCCTCTCTGCCTACATGTGATCTCTGTCTGTCAAATAAATAAATAAAATCTTTAAAAAAAAAAAAAAAGAAAGAAAGAAAGAAAGAAAAGAAAAAGACTTTTTCAGTTGGGAGTGGACTCCGGAAGTTTAACATTTAGAGACTTACTGTGAAGTAAATATAAAGGAGGGTAGATCAGCACTAAGAGAAAAATGAATCTGAGAGGAAGAAGTGAGGAAGCAAACAGCAATGGTAAGCAAAGATTTTAGTAAATTCATTCAAACTAAAAAGTAGGAAAAAATAGGCATGCAGACCCACACAGGAGGGAGGGAGTTAAAAAAAGAAAGAAACGATAAGATTGGAGGAGTTGGCTAGAGAGGGCTGGAGGGTAAGAGAGGACGTCTACAGGGCCAAGCCCCCCCCACCACAACACACAAGATTTGCAGAATTTTTTTTTCTTAAGTAGGCTTCACACCCAAAGTGGAGCTTGAAAGCAAGACCCTGAAGTCAAGAGTCACATGTTCTACTGAGTAAGCCAGCCAGGGCCCCCAGAATTATAGAATGTAATAAGAGGGTAAAGACCTGGAGCACCCGGGTGGCTTAGTTGGTCAAGCATCAGACTCTTGATCTCAGCTCAAGTCTTGATCTCAGTGTTGTGAGTTTGAGCCCCACACTGGGCTCCACACTGGGCATGGAGTCTACTTAAAAAAAAACAAGAAAAAAAGTGAAGACTAAAAATAAGAAACCTGAAAACAACCAAAGTGATGATGTATCAAGAAATAAATTGGCCTGGGCAGAATTAGTTAAAAATGAAATGAAAGGCAAATCTTCCAAATGCGACAAGCCTACAGTTACAGTCTTTAAAAGCGCATGCACACCACCGCGAAGGTTTCCTGCTCTTAGAGATATATTCCCTTGGCTGAGGTGCTCACCACCACATCACTGACTGTAAGGGTCTACGAAAGTGAACACAAGTGCAGAGGATCACATGTAATTCAAACTTCAACTGGAAAAATTGGGAGTGACCTTTTCAAAGAGACAAGGGAACATGGGACTGTCCCTCTAAATGAAGCTACAAGAACTTTGAGTGATGACAAATTAAAGTCATTTGCATGTAGAGGGGACAGAGTGGGGCATTCCTTTCGTAGGCAGTCTCAGTACATCTATGGAGAAAATCAGCCACAAGATGTTCAGATTTTGCTTACAACAGTTTCAGCAACAGCTTGTGTTTAGATGATGAGGAGTCAAAACCATACAATGACCCAACAAATGCTGAATTTCTGGAATCTGTTAAGAGAAGGGTGACTCTGCATGTATGCCTGAAATCCAGCAACTTATATTAGAAATCCTTTAACATGACATTACTGGTGGCAGAATATTTCCAAAAAGAGACTCCCCTCAAACTTCAGTGACTGGCTTGTGATGGCCAAGTGAATTTGGGTATGGAGGATCGTCAAGGTCAAGTATACTGAAAACCTAGAATAAGGTTCAGGGCTTTTAATGGAGAAAGGCAAAAACTTGGAATCCTTACCCCTGAAAGAGCACACCTTCCTCCCCAGAAGTCAAGGAGAAGTCACTACTTAATGTAGCTGTGCTTATTCATGATTCAGGGGCAACAATAAAAATTCAAACCCGGGCGCCTGGCTGCCTCCATCAGTAGACAATGTGACTCTTGATTTCAGGATCATGAGTTTGAGCCCTACGTTGAGCATAGAGATCACTTAAAAAAAGTTTTCAAACCCTGTTAGCCAATAACAGTCATTTGATACAAAGATTCAATAGTGTTGAATCCCCAGGTTCCTGGATGTTGGGGACTTTTTTGTACAGTCTTGTCCCAAATTTGCAACTTATAAGACTTTATTCTTGGGACTTCATTTCCAGAGAGCTGATGAAAAGCCTACCACAAGAAGCAGATATTCTTTATACAGACAATCCTGGAACATTATGAGGGTTGGGGTGCTGACCCTTCCCCCCACAGTTGAAAATCTATGTATAACTTTGACTTTCCCACTTTCCCCAAACTTAACTACTAATAACGTATTGTTGACCAGAGCCTTAATGATAACATAAAGTTGATGATCATGTATTTTGTATGCTATATGTAGTATATACTGTATTCTTTTTCATAAATCTGAAGAAAAAAATTGTTGATAAGAAAATCATAAGGAGGAGCGCCTGGGTGGCTCAGTTATTAAGCGTCTGCCTTTGGCTCAGGTCATGATCCCAGGGTCCTAGGATCGAGTCCCACATCGGGTTCCCTGCTCAGCGGGAAGCCTGCTTCTCTTTCTCCCACTCCCCCTGTTTGTGTTCCCTCTCTCATTCTGTCTGTGTCGAATAAATAAGTAAAATCTTAAAAAAAATCATAAAGAAAAGAAAATAGATTTACAATACTGCACTGTGTTTATCAGGAAAAATCTATGTATGAATGGACTTTCATAGTTCAAACCCATGTTGTTCAAGGATCAACTATACTATGATGTTTGAGCAACTAAAATAATATTGCTCTTATCCATGAAGCAGAAGGTAGGAAGGATTATGTGCCATTTTAATATAATAAAATACTTCCAGCATTAAAACAATCAAATTATTTTTATTACTTAAATACATTTTAATACTTAAATACATTAAATACATTTTATACATACATACATTTTGGGCCTATTCTGTCTTCCAGCCTGAGTATAGATAATATTGGACTAGAGATGGATCTTGAGATTACTGTGTTTGAGTTTTTAGTTGCAGGGCCGGCTTATGGTGATAGCATTTTTTTTTTCTTTTTTTTAGTAAACTCTACACCTAACATAGGGCTCAAATTCATGACCCCACGATCAAGAGTGTCACGCTATACTGACTGAACTAGCCAGGTGTCCCATGGTGATTGATAGCTTTTAAATATCGAGTCAACCCAATCTGTTACATTCTCAGTATTAAGGTAATAACACTTATTTGCAGAAAAAGGGAACAAAACCCCCGTTTTGATGAATGCATTTGGTAGAAGTTGCACTAAACTTCCTGGGTGCTTCATTGATCAACAGCCATTAAGAAATCGTTTTATGAAATTAAGTTGAAAGTTTTTCTGTGCTATATACTGGAGAGTACCTATATTCTGATTTTGAAATAGTCTGATCATATAATAATTATTTCTCTTGTTTAGATTCTTTAAAAAGATTTTACTTATTATTTAATTGAGAGAGAGAGCATGAGCAGTGGGAGTAGCAGGCAGAGGGAGAATCAGACCCCCTGCTGAGGAGGGAGTGCAACACAGGACTCAGTCCCAGGACCCTGAGATCATGACCCAAGCAGAAGGCAGATGCTCAGCTGACAGCCACGTGGGAGCCCCTTCTGTTTAGTTTTTATACATCCTTTTTACTTATCAACTTAGCTACATTACTAGTATCAAAAATACAGTTTGGCATTGTATTTTATAGAGCTGTGATCATCATAAACCAGAAATAAAAGGACACAAATGTCAGCAGTTCTTGAGAAGATGTGATAAAGAACACTTGATTTTTATTTATTTATTTTTTAAGGTTTTATTTTTACTTTTTTTTAAAGATTTATTTATTAGGCGCCTGGGTGGCTCAGTGGGTTAAGACTCTGCCTTCGGCTCAGGTCATGATCTCAGTGTCCTGGGATCAAGTCCCGCATCGAGCTCTCTGCTTGGCGGGGAGCCTGCCCCCCGCCCCCACCTCTGCCTACTTGTGATCTCTCTCTCTGTCAAATAAATAAATAAAATTTTGAAATAAATAAATAAAATGGAGTTATTAGGGTGCCTGAGGGTGGCTCATGGGTAAGCGACTGCCTTCCGTTCAGGTTGTGATCCCAGGATCCTGGAATCAAATCCCGCATCAGGCTCCCTGCTCAGTGGGGGGTCTGATTCTCCCTGTGCCTGCTACTCCCACTGCTCATACTCTCTCTCTTCCTGTGTCAAATAAACAAATAAAATCTTTAAAAAATAAAATGGAGTCATTCCAGTCTCTCCCAGAGCCTGTCCTTATCACATTCATTTATTCACTCAACACAGGGGGACCCCCAATTTCTAGGGGACCCACTTTATACACTGAAAACTGTTATAACTGCTCAGTATATTCTATTCCAGGACAAAACTAGTGTAGAATCTCATGAATGTTTTTTCTGTTAGACACACCGGATCTAAGGACTGACAGCATGTTTGCATTTCTGCTGAAGCCAAGCAGTTCATGGGCGAGGCCAGCTGCATCAGGAACAACAGAAATGCTTTTTCTTCTTCCCAGATATGACTTCATCTTCGGTCTCTACCCCTCATTAATAATAAAGTAATAGTTTCCTATCACTGCTATAACAGAGTACTACAAGTTTAGTGCCTTAAAAGAACACAGATTTTCAATCTTACAGTTCTATACGTGAGAAGTCCACCGTGGGTGTTGCTGGACTAAAATCAAGGTGGCAGGGATGCCTGGGTGGCTCAGCCAGGTCAGCGTCTGACTTCAGCTCAGGTCACATGATCCCCAGGTCCTGGGATAGAGTCTCCAGTCAGCCTCCTTGCTCAACAGAGAGGCTGCTTCCACTCTACCCCTCGCCACCGCCTGCCCCTCCCCCTGCTTGTGCTTTCTCTCTCTTCCTCTGACAAATCTTAAAAAATAAAATCAAGGTGACAGTGGGGCCGCATTTTTCTCAGGAGGCTGTAGGGGAGAATCACTTCCTTACCTTTCCAGCTTCTAGAGCCTGCCTGCATTTCTTGGCTTGTAGCTCCCTTTTTGCACCATTCAGACCCACCCCCCCCCCATAATCCCATCTCTCTGCAACAGCCAGGGAAATTTCTCTGTGTTTATGGGCTCATGTGACTAGACTGGCCCACTGGACAATCCAGGATTATCGCCCCATCTTAAATCTGTAGGAACCTCAATCCCACCTGCAAAGTTGAGGGGTCTTTACCATGTTAATTAACACATCACAGCTTCCTTCTGGTTGCTCCAGGGAAAACCTGTCCTTCGCCTCTTGCAGTTTGCAGAGGCAGCTGGCATCCCTTGGCTCAAGGCCATATCATGGCAATCTCTGCTTCTGGTCTTAAATCTTTTACAGTTTTGATTCTCTTGCTTCCCTCTTACAAGGACCCTTGTGATCACACTTTTTAAAGATGTATTTATCTATTTCAGAGAGAGGGAGGGGGCAGAGGGAGAGAGAGAATCCCGTGCACGCTCCTTGCTGAGCACGGAGCCCAATATGGAGGTTATCTCTCTCCACCCCAAGATCATGACCTGGGCAGAAATCAACCAACTGAGGCAGCCAGGCTCCCCTCCTTGTGATTATGTTTAGCTCACCCAGATGATCCAGAATGATCTCCTCATCTCAAAATGTTGGATTTCATCATATCTGCAAAGTCCCCTTTATCATATAAGGTTAACTATTCACAGATTTGGGGGTTAGGACATGAACATTTTTGGAGGGACATTATTCTGCCTGCCATAGCCGACCTTTGCCCCCAAAGTCTGCATTCAACCCATATAAACGCATCCCATCCAAAGGTGCTCAAAAGCCTCAACCCATGACAACATCAACTCAAAGTCTAAAATTTTATCAGAATCTCACCAATGGGGTGCCTGGGGGGCTCAGTCTGTTGGGTGGCTGCCTTCAGCTCAGTGATCCCAGGGTTCTGGGATCGAGCCCCACATGGGGCTCCCTACTTCATTAGGGGTCTGCTTCTCCCTCTCCCTCTGTCCCTCCCCTACTCCCTGATCTTGTTCCCTCTCTCATTCAAATAAATAAATAAAATCTTAAAAAAAAAAAAAAAAAAAAAGATCTCACCACCTCGAAAGTCCCAAATCTCACTATTTACATTACTTGACATTTGGTGAGGATTTGGGTATGATTCCTGGGGCACAGTTGCTCTCTCTCTGTGCACTTGCAAACCTACAAAACAAGTTCTCAGCTCCCAGATATAAGAGTAAGACAGTTCTAGATTAATAGTCACAGATATTCCCATTTAAAAAGCAGAAAATAGAATGAACGAAGGAGCCACCAATGTCCCAAGCAATGTAGAAACCCAGCCAGGCAGGCAGCGTTCATTAGCCTTTAAGGCCTGGGAATAATCTGTGGCTCCTGGCTCCATCCTATGGGCCTGGAAACTCCGCAGCAGAGCAGGCTTCCCTTTCCCACGAGAGGCACCACGCATTTGCAGCTGACGTGTTTTATCAGCTGGTTTCCTGCCTGTAGATGAGCAGTTCTTTCGCACCTGCTGTGGAGTGCTCTGGTCTTAAATCATCTTCGTAAGTTCTTTTTAGTGAATTCCTGCACTCACTGTAACTTTTAAAAATGTGTAATCCGGGGCGCCTGGGTGGCTCAGTGGATTAAGCCCTCTGCCTTCGGCTCAGGTCATGATCCCAGGGTCCTGGGATCAAGCCCCGCATCAGGCTCTCTGCTCAGTGGGGTGCGGTGCCTGCTTCCTCCTTCCTCTCTCTCTGCCTGCCTCTCTGCCTACTTGTGATCTCTGTCTGTCAAATAAATAAATAAATAATCTTTCCAAAAAAAAAAAAAAAAATGTGTAATCAGGGTGCCTGGGTGGCTCAGTTGGGTAAACGTCTGCCTTCGGTTCAGGTCATGATCCTGGAGTCCTTGGTTCTAGTCCCATGTTGTCTCCCTGCTCAGCAGGGGTGTCTGCTTCTCCCTCTCCCTCTGTCTGCTGCTCCCCCTGCTTGTGCTCTCTTGCTCTCTCTCTGCAAATAAATAAATAAAATCTTAAAAAAAGTATAATCATCTCAAGAAAGATTATGTCACAATGAGCAGAAAGACAGCCATGGGTGAGGTCAGTCATTTTGCATCTGCTTATCAATAAAGAATGTTGTTGGGGGAAAAAAAGGATAAGACTTTCAGAGATTGGAAGTGACTGGGCAAAAAAAAAAAAAAGACGGCGAGGTTAGGTGGGGGACGCGTGGGTGGCTCAGTCATTAAGCATCTGCTTTTGGCTCAGGTCATGGTCTCAGGGTCCTGGGTTGGAGCCCCCTACCAATCGGGCTCCCTGCTCAGCGGGGAGTCTGCCCCTCCCTCGTGTTTGTGCTCTTTTGCTCATGTTTGCACTCTCTCTCAAATAAATGAAATCTTTTTTTAAAAATGACAGAAAGAAAGAAATTGCCATCTTCACAAGTGTCCTGGGGCTGGATTGTCTTCCTTATCAATGGACACATTTTCATCTCCTCACCTGGGCAAATTTGAAGAAGAGTGAGGAGAGGCCACGTGACCACGTATTCTAGAGGCGGAACCAGACTTCTGGAGTCCCAATCCTGGCTCTACCACTTATTAGGGATGTGACTCTGGGTAAATTATTTAATCTCTCTGTAACTCAGTTTTCTCATCTGTGCAATGGGTATGGCATCGGTGCATGCCTCATAGGATAGTTATGAGGATTGCATGCGCTTTTACTTGTAACCTATCCGGCACATAGTAAGTTCTGTATATGTGTTTATTATCTAAATACTTAAATTAACAAAAGAAGATTATTTGGCGTGGGGTGCATGATTTTGAAGAAAAAAAAAAGGTAAAAGGTAATAAGGGATAGAAATAAAAATCAAAGAAAGCCCCCAGAACATAAAGTAAAAGAGTTTCAGTACAATGCATAAGGCATGGTACCATTTGTGGGGCGGAATCTATTTCTACAAGGTATGTGTCTGTACGTAAACTCACAGCAATGTGTCTGGCAGGATATTTAGCTCTCTAGAGGGGGCAGTCAGACAAGGAGAGCCTCTGCGTTATTTTCCACAGCTGAATGGTTACCATGAGAACATATCTCTGTGTTCTTTGTTTTTTGGGTTTTTGGTTTTTTTTGTTGTTTGTTTGTTTTTTGTTTTGCAAATCAACGTTCAAGAACAAAGCCCCCAGGAAGCAATGAGGAAGAGTGGCCAGGTCGCCATCTGGGAGTGAAGAGAAGTCACAGAATAGATGACATCAGAATTGGATCTTCAAGGAGGCATCGCCTGAGGAAAAGAGACT
This sequence comes from Mustela nigripes, assembly GCF_022355385.1. Taxonomy (NCBI): domain Eukaryota; kingdom Metazoa; phylum Chordata; class Mammalia; order Carnivora; family Mustelidae; genus Mustela; species Mustela nigripes. Next base: position 28,999,515 of record NC_081559.1, on the reverse strand, counting down.
GCTGAAGGCAGGGCAGCCGGAGAAGAAAATGATGTGTTTGAGGAAGGATCGGAATTTATCTGAGCAGAGTTCTGGCCGGTGTGGTTGGGCCGGGAGAGGAAGGGAGGGACAGGTCTGAGACTGGGCTGTGGGGATGGGTTTAGGGTCGGTTGGGAAGGGCTGCTAGACACACAGAGGGGGTTGAACTTTGTGGAGACGACTTTTTAAACCGCTGTGGGGCATGATTACAAAAGAAGTATCCTTTGGCAGCCAGGTGGCAAGTGGACCAGACAGGTAGGGAATGGTTGCTTGGGACTGGTTAAGGAGACTGCTGCACTGCCCCTGGAGAATTGCCCCGCAAATGACAGAACAGGGTCTGCAGGTGACAGAATAGGGTCTGTACGTGACAGAATAGGGTCTGTGTAGGGATGGAAGAAGGGCTGGGTTTTAGAGAGAATTAGGAGGAGGCATCCACAGTACCTGCCCTCAGCATCAACTCCCCATTTTTGTGGTAACTGTATCCTGCTTTGCGGGACCATGTTTTGTCGCCTTTGGCCTCTGTGCTTTTGGCTCTGGGCTCCAAGGGTAGGACACAGGATGTAAGTCATTAAGGCATGCTGTCTGCTCAACCACCTTTCCTGGAGCACATAATCCCAAGCAGAACAATCAGGGGCACCAAGACCTGTTCTGGGACATCCGCAAGCCAACTCCCTCCCTCAGGTGTGAGACGATGGGAACCTGAAACTGCTCAAGCCCCCATATGCCCAAGGGAAGGGGAGTCTATAGCTGGATCTTGGCAGCACCCTTGGAGCCCCAAATGAAGCTAAACCTTAGCCAGCTGTGGCCACAGACTTCTCACAAGCCAGTGATTTTTTAAATTCAGTTCAATTTAATTTAGTTTGGGGTTGCCTGGGTGGCTCAGTTGGTTAAGTGTCCACCCTCAGCTTGGGTCATGATCCCGGGGTTCTTGCTCAATGCGGAACCTGCTTCTCCCTCTCCCTCTGCCTGCTGATTCCCCTGTTGTGTGTGCTATCTCTTGCTCTCTTGCTCTCTCTCTCTCTGACAAATAAATAAGCGAAATCTTTAAAAAAAAATTAATTAAGTTTGGTTTAAGTCAGTTTGAGTAGCATTTTCCGTTCAAACTGAACTGAATTAAGAGTATTCAGCATTTCTAATGATTAGCCCTGGGAACAAAGAGCATCTCTGAAATCTCTTGCTCTTGGTCTTCTGGTAGTAAAGAAGGACAAAAAGATGTCCTTAGCCACTGTCAGGCCCTCTTAGGGAGAGGAGGATGTGTCGCTCTGATTTGCTAAGTTAACAGAATTTAATAAGGCTTTCGAGATTCTGGAAGGGGTGGCCCAGGCCTGTGTGACTACCAGACTTTGGGATTTCACAGAATTCAGCAGCAAAGTTACAAAGACAAATCTTAGGGTCCAAATTAGAATCCCAAGTGGTTTGTTGTTTTGGTTTTCTTTTTTTTTAAGATTTTTTAAAAAGAGAGAGCGGGGGAAGGGAACGGTATGGGGAGGGACAAAGGGAAAGGGAGAACAAGAGACTCTCCGGCAGATTCCCCACTGAAAGCAGAGCCTGTCCCAGAGATCATGCCCTGAGCTAAAACCAAGAGTCAGGGACACCTGGGTGGCTCAGTTGGTTAAGCAGCTGCCTTTGGCTCAGGTCATGATCCCAGCGTCCTGGGATCGAGTCCCACATCGGGCTCCTTGCTCAGCAGGGAGCCTGCTTCTCCCTCTGCCTCTGCCTCTGCTCGCTCTCTCCCCCTCTCTCTCTCTCTGATAAATAAATAAAATCTTTAAAAAAAAAAAAAAAAAACCAAGAGTCAGATGCCCACCTGACTAAGCCACCCGGGCACCCCCAAAATTGCCAACTTTTAATTTTGGTAAGTAATCATAAAAGAATATATCATAAAATACCATAAAAGAAATAATATTTTTGCACTCTCTCTCTCTCACGCACACATATCGACACATACACACACAGAGAAAGGATAACTTTCAAATAAAGCATATCCCTTTCCAGTGAAAATGTCCGGCAGGTTTGTAAAGGACACTGCCTTGTCCTCATGATTCTCTCTCTGTCTCAGGTACAAGAAAACTTTTTACCAGCAGTGCCTAGTGGAGAACGCCGTGCCCCTCGGTAGAGCCCTCAGATGTCATCCACATTCCTGGGATAGGGTAAGTCTGAGCTACACAGGCCCAGGCCTAGGAGGAGGATTGCAGATCCCAGGGAAAGGCCTCTCAAGGCAGGGAGGCTCTGGCAAGGGAAGCCAGACAGCGAGAGCATGAAGCTCGGAGAGACTGGTGGAAATCTCATTCCCACCACTGCCCGAATCCAGCCAGCCCTCTCGCCAGTCCACCACCTGAGTGGGGACCCCAGGAGCCCTGGGTATAGACTAGTTGCAGTGCTGGGTCTAGAGGAGGGTGCTTGGAGAGACTGGGGACTGTGAACAGGCAGGGTCCCCCCTCTGGAGCAGCAGCGGCCTCGCTGGGGTTTCAGCATCAACAGAGACTGGGGCCAAGCTCCAGAGTGTGGCGTGGGCTGCTCTTTTGTGCCCTGAGGAAGAGTAGCTCCTTCAGCTCAGCTCAGAGAGGGGGAAGACATTAGCCTAAGGGTGACGGGATGGAAGTCTTGCCCCTCCACAGCCCCTTCCTAGAGCAGGCACTTAACCACCCAGTGAAGCGGGGTTCATAGGAAGGAGATTCTGACAAGTCACCGTTAGCAGGCATGTGCACTGCGGTCGTGCGGTCACTATCAGAAAGTGCTCCAACTTTCAGTCAAAGGGACCTGAACATCACCGTTTTATAAGGGAAACTGGATGGAAACTACTGGCTGAGAGCCAAGACCCTGGGGCAGGGCAGGAGGACAACCAGATGGAGGGGTCGGGGGAGAGTGAACAAAGCATGGAGGAAGGCCAGGGAAGCAGGCCCAGACAAGGCAGGCAGGAATGGAGTGATGGGAAACATAGTGGGAAAAGTACTCTCTGCACCCCGCTCTGGACACGGAGTATAGGTACGTCCATACACGGACCCGAGAGCTTGTTTCTCTGGTAGTAGGCTCTGCTCTTCCAGAGCGTTCTCCCCGCTCTCTGCCCTTGTCAACTTCCAGGCCCTGCCAGCTCATCTGTCTTTTTGCCTTATCTCCCACCCAAGTTCCTGAGAAACCCAAGATCTAAGCTGCTCGGAATGTCTGTCTCCAGTGAGGCCCTGAAAACCATCATCTCCAGCCAGTCTACAGCTCCCCTGACCTTGAACTAGGGTCCATCAGCTCGGGCAGAGAAGAGCAGGGGATCCAGCGGTCTCCGGAGCGGCCACCAACAGCTCAGAACACTTTGTGTCTTCTGCAAGAGTTGCAGCTTCCCACCAGAGGCATGCCCAATCCCAGCTCTGGAACTCCACGACTTCAAGGTCGAGTGAGGCTGTGTGACCTGAGATCCTATGATCCCATGCTCCTGGGGCCCAGACCTGCCCCCCACCATATCAGAGAAGCCAGAGGATGTGTGCCAAGTCATATGCACTGTGTTGTTTATTGTCCCATGTTACCCATGGGACAGGGGTGGGATGGGGAGGGAGCCCTGGGGCAGAGAGAGACGGAAGGAGGGGGCAGTGGGAACCATCCGTTTTCTGAACTCTGCCCTTTCTTCCAGCTGGTGATGGACGCAGCTACCAGCAGGACGCAGTCAGATACAAGCACAGTGTTGTGTGAGAAGGTTGGGCACCGTCTCATACTTGAAAGAGTAGCCACCGTCTGAGGTGGTACGGACACGTAGGGGCCTCATGGTCCCAGGGAGGGCAGCACAGCAGGGCTGTGCCCCTGGCAACAAAGAAGGAGGTTGGACAGGGGTGGGAGGAACCCCGGGCCCCGGCAGGGACAGGTCCGGTGGGGCAGACAGCCCACATCCCCCATGGCAATAGTGGAAGATGAAATTGGGCGGGTATACAATCCACCCGTCCCAGCCCAGCTCCTGGAAGGAGATATTGAGGGCAGCTCTGTGACAGTCGGCATAGGAGGCAGGTTCCTCCGGAGGCCTCTGGAGCAGACGCAGCGCCGCCGGAGACCAGGGCCAGGGCAACGGGGGAGTGGAACGTCGGGCTCGCTCCCCCACACTGGGTGGCCTGGCCCGGGTGTGGGCCACCAGGAAGGGTGTGGCCTCGGGCCGGGCTGAGCAGGAACAGAGAGGGCAGCGGAGCAGCAGCACCAAGACTGGGTTGGTCAGCAGAGGGAGGGCAGAGGGGGCGAGCTGCAGCACCGCCCAGCGAGGGGGTGCTTGGCCCAATGACATGGGCACGGCCATGGGGACCCCCGATGACAGCGCCAGCAGGCTTAGCAGGGGCCCAGAGCTATTGGAAGCCACTTTGCTCCGCCTGTCCAGTCCCGTGTGGAACCACAGGTGGGCTGAAGTCACTTGGCGGCTGCGCATGTGCTGGGATGGCCGGAACACGTATGTGAAGAGGCCGTCCTCTGCCTCTGGGGTCAGCTCTCTAGCCACTGGCTGGTCCATGCACCTGGCACCTGAGGAGACAGAGGGAAGGAAGAGGGCAGCCCCGACCGGGAGAGCACGGGACCTCTCCTCTTCCCCAATGGCAGGGACCGGACTGCTGGCCACCAGCCAGCCACACTCTGAGTGCTCTGCCCACGCACAGAAGCTCTCCATTTGTTATTTCATCCCTAAAGGACTCTAAAAATACAAGATGTTGCCAACTTCTCTCCGAAATGGTTTCACCAATTAATATTCCCATCAGCCACGTATATAAGAGGCCCTGCCCGCCCTTCGCCAGCGCTTGGCATCGTTAGACCTAAATGTTTGTTCACCGGTCATGTGAAACAGAATCTTGAATGAAGGTACCTTGAATACAGGGGCATTTGTTTTATTCCCCCAGATAGCTTTAAAAAAATTTTTTTAAGATTTTATTTTTAAGTGATCTCGACACCCAACATGGGGCTCAAACTCACAACCCCAAGATCAAGGGTCACATGCTCTCCTGACTGAGCCAGCCAGGCGCCCCACCCCGTGTATCTTTTTATATTGTCAGAAATACTGCATGATACAGTCTTTAAAACAATTCCGCGTTTAGGGGCACCTGGATGGCATCCTACTCTCGGTTTCAGCTCAGGTCATGATCTCAAGGTGGTGGAATCGAGCCCCCCACTGGGCTCCACACCAGCATGGACTCTGCTTGATATCCTCTGCCCCTCCAGCTGGTGCTCTCTCTTTCTTAAAAAAAAAAAATAATTTAATTCCACTTAAAAAAAATAGGTTCACATCTGAAGGAAAAAGCGGCAGGGGTGGGGGGTTGGGAGGAGAAAGCGTATCACCCAGGATAGAGGGCAGTGCTTTCTAAGAAAGGCAGTTGGCGGCCTACCATGACAGGTACGCAGATGGGGAAGGACTAGAGATTGGGACAACACTGTCCCACGCATTCTCTCATTTAAAATCTCACGATTGATCTATTCTGCGGATAAGGAAACAGGGTGACAAAGAGGAAGGGACATTTAACGACTAAGTTGCCAGGCTGGGATTCTGCCTGATCCCAAATCCACCCTGAGTCACTGCGCTGCACAAGGCACAAGACCAAGGCACAAGGAGGAAGGAGCTCCTCTCTGAAGCAAAGGATAAGCCAGATTATGAGAAAGTCCACTTGGAAGAGGGCTTTACTGGTTCCATCAGTGGAACTGCAAAACACACATATGGAGATGAAAGGCAATTTAAGAGAAAGTAGATTAATTTCCTGGAAAGGTTTCCCAACAAATCTTACCCCTGCATTTCTGTTATCTTTTCAAGTCTCAGCTAATTGGGACAAAAGAAACAAGGTTTGAAGTAGGGAGCAGAGGCAGAGGAAGAAGGAAAGGTGAAGAAAAGGGGCCCAGACCCAAATGTCTGTCTCTAGAGACTCTTGATCTCCCAGATGAATGTCTCCCAAATGCCTCCCCTGAGCCTTGCACCTTTTCGCTTAGTCCTGAGAGGTAGGCATTATTGCCCATTTTCAGGTGAGGAGACGGGAGATTCAAACCCAGAACCGTCTGGCCCTGGAGCCCACGCTGTATGTACCACACTGCTTCTCCAAGTCGCCCTGCCGGTTCCCACTTTCATTACCTGTAGCTGGGAAAAGGATGGCCTGGGAGACATCCTCCTCCTCCCTGGGCTCAGAGCCCCTGCGCAGGAAGCCCCCCTGGGCATGTCTTCGGGGCAGACGCCTGCCTCCAGGGTCCCCGCCTTCCCCGGACAGTGTGGGGGGCCCCAGAGCATCCAAGAACAGGGCCCTCACCTTGGCCAGCACAAGTGCCCGGTCCAGCTCTGGCCCATGGCAGCCATGCCCACTCTTTGGGGACAGCAGCAAGAGGAGCAGGAGTGGCAGATGGGGCGACATAGTTCACCTAGCCCTGCCAACTGTGAACCCGCTCCCTGCCCTGTGCCCCTTCTGTCAGGGTCTGCCCCCTGCTTCCCCACTCTGCCCTCAGCATCCCACCACGGGGCCTCTTCTACCCTTCTCATCCTGGTCTCCCCAGTCCTTCCCACGCCCTGCAATCCAGAGTGGCCCCTGCCCATGGCATTGAGACCTCCTATCTCTGACGCAGATGTCTGTGGCCCTGAGCCTTATCTTCCACTCCTGCCAAGCCTGTGGGGGAGGGGGCTGGTGAGGGTTTTCACCCCGAGTGACCTGACCCACACATACCACCCCTTCCCCTACACACACACACACACACACACACACACTCACACACACACTCTCTCTCTCTCTCTCTCTCTCACACACACACACACACACACACACACACACAGCCACATCCCTCTACCCAGCACAGAGGTGACATCAGGTGGGACAGGAGCCTCGGAGCTGGGGTCCACCAGCTCCTAAGAGTGTTATTCGTCGCAAAGACAGAATGTGCCAGCCCCTCAGACCTTCTTGGGGCCCCTTTCAACCAAGCAGCTGCTAGGCCAGTCCTGGGGGGAAGGGCTGAGGCTGGGGCTAGAACTGGGGCTAGGGTGGGGGGCAGGTGGTCCCGCCTGCTCTAAACTTAGCCCGGAGGAGCCAGTCTGGGCTCTTGTCCCTCCAGCTGTGTCATCAGAGAATATTTTTGGGATTGGCAGCTGCAGGCGCCTCTGCCACTCAGGCCCCAGCCTGGCGGGCGGTTGGGGACCTGGCGGCTGGAGGTGGGAGGGAGGAGGGGAGAGAGGCCCGGGCTGTGGGAGGGGGCTGGGAAGAGAGGCTCTCCGGAGCAGGAAGCCGGGCCGCGGGCAGAAGAGGCTGCGGGGCCCCTCGCAGCAAAGGCAAACAGGAAGGACTGCCCCTGAGCGCTCGGCTCGGGGCCCGGGAATCGCCGCCGCCGCAGAGCCGCAGCTCCGGGCCGAGGGTAAGGAGACGAACCGGGAGCCGGCGGCCGGGGGAGAGCTCCGAGGCCGGGCCCCAGCAGCTCACCGCCTCGCAGGCCCCCGCCGCCGCCCCCGGCCTCCGCGCGCCCGCCGCCCGCCCTTCCCCCGCGCCACTGCGGGCGGGCCGCGACCGCCGCCACGATGAAGGCGGGCTCCGGAGATCAGGGGAGCCCCCCGTGCTTCCTGCGCTTCCCGCGGCCCGTGCGGGTGGTAAGTGGCGCCGAGGCCGAGCTCAAGTGCGTCGTCCTGGGGGAGCCGCCGCCCATTGTCGTGTGGGAGAAAGGCGGCCAGCAGCTGGCGGCCTCGGAGCGCCTGAGCTTCCCGGCCGACGGCGCCGAGCACGGCCTGCTGCTGAGCGGCGCGCTGCCCACCGACGCGGGGGTCTACGTGTGCCGCGCCCGCAACGCGGCCGGGGAGGCCTACGCGGCGGCCGCCGTCACCGTGCTGGAGCCTCCGGCCTCCGAGTCCGAGCCCCAGCCCGCCGAGCGCCCGCTGCCGCCTCCCGGGGCCGGGGAGGGCGCCCCGGTGTTCCTGGCGGGGCCCCGGTCCCAGTGGGTGCTGCGGGGGGCACAGGTGGTGCTGACGTGCCAGGTGGGGGGCCTCCCCGCGCCCGCGCTCTACTGGGAGAAGGACGGGATGGCCCTGGACGAAGTGTGGGACAGCGGCCACTTCACGCTCGAGCCTGGCCGCGCCGAAGGCGGCCAGGGCGTGAGCCTAGCGCTGCGCATCTTGGCGGCGCGGCTGCCGGACTCGGGCGTCTACGTGTGCCACGCCCGCAACGCGCACGGCCACGCGCAGGCCGGAGCGCTGCTGCAGGTGCACCAGCCCCCCGAGAACCCCCCCGAGGACCCCGATGAGGCCCCCAAGCCCGTGGTGGAGCCTCTCAAGTGCGCGCCCAAGACCTTCTGGGTGAACGAGGGCAAGCACGCCAAGTTCCGGTGCTACGTGATGGGCAAGCCGGAGCCCGAGATCGAATGGCACTGGGAGGGCCGCCCGCTGCTCTCCGACCGCCGCCGCCTCATGTACCGCGACCGCGACGGCGGCTTCGTGCTCAAGGTGCTCTACTGCCAGGCCAAGGACCGCGGGCTCTACGTGTGCGCTGCGCGCAACTCCGCGGGGCAGACGCTCAGTGCCGTGCAGCTGCACGTCAAAGGTACTGAGATGCGCCCCCCATCCCCTCCCGGGTTTCCCGGGCCCTGAGGAGGGGCCTCCAGCGCAGCCGCAGAAACGGTGGGGGGGGGGGAGGCGGAGTGGTCACATACCTTTTCCTGTCCGCCTCCCACCCCCCAGAGATTCGGATGTAGTAGGTCTCCAGGGTACCCAGGAATTACTTAGCAACCCACCTAAGTGATTCTGAGGCTGAGAGTGGAAAATGACCCTTTGATAAACGGCTTTAAGTAATGATTGATGGACCAGCCAAGAGGGAGCACTTCTAGTCCAGTGGATTTCAGCCTTTTTGTTTTACTCCCCCTCCCTCAATTGAAATCCCATGTGGGGCCCCAACATAGGAGACTGATATAAGAAACATTTTAGTTCTAGGTCCAGATTTATACCATGTACTTATAAAGCCTATCAGTGAGGACAAGGGTGTTATTTTATTGAATATACACTGAATTCCTAACTGGGTCTCCTCGGTGAGTCCTGTGGGAAAGTCTCAGGCTGCAGGGAACACACTGAGAAACTCCTGATTCACACCAAAGGGAAGCTTGAGGGAGGAAACATGCCCTTTCACGAAATTGCTCTCCATGTTCGAAAGAAGGTGAAGGAGAGGAAATTTCTATTTCACAGTTGAATCATCAACAATATTTCACAAATGCTTACAGTGCTCATAAACAGAAAACCCGAAGGGGGGGGACGCAGCCCCCACTGGAAGGTAAACTCCATAATTGCAGCTCATCACAGCTGGAGGGATTATACCATCACTCGTTATTACCCACGTTGTTCCCTCGGAAGAAGAAGAGTTTGCAAATCCCACGAGCCCTGCCTGGTGCTCACTCAGGCGTATGGTCCCTGTGTTGTCCTGCTAAGGTCTGATACACCCCAAACCCGAGGGGCCACACTAACTAACACCACTAGGAAAGAGAAGCCCAGTGGGAAGGCAGAGCTTGCCTACATCTTCGGGACAAAGTTGATGCCCCAATGGCCTCCTAACCCACTGGTCATTTCTATCATCATTTCTTTTGGTAAAGTGCCATTTTGAAAATGACGAAAGGACTTTTTATATATATATATTTTCACCACACTTTTAAAAAATCATCTTGTGTATTTATTTATTTATGTTCACCAGGGTAATTGTACCCCTTGACCATCATCCTCTATCCCCCTTCCCGCCCTCCCCTCTGGTACCCAGCAGTTTGTTCTCTATACTTAAGAGTCTATTTCTTGGTGTGCCCCCCCCCCTTTTTTCCCTGTTGGCTCATTTGTTTTGATTCTTAAATTCTACATACGAGTGAGATCATATGGTATTTGTCTTTCTCTGAGTGACGTATCTCACTCAGCATTCCATTCTCTAGCTCCATCCAGGCGAAAGCAACTAAAGTACTTTATTTTTGTAAATGTATTTTTTAAGATTTTATTTATTTGACAGAGAGAGACACAACAAGAGAGGGAACACAGCAGAGGAGTGGGAGAGGGAGAAGCAGGCTTCCCTCTGAGCAGGGAGCCCGATGTGGGGCTCGATCCCAGGACCCCGGGATCATGACCTGAGCTGAAGACGGACACTTAACGACTGAGCCACTCAGGCGCCCCGATTAAAGTACTTTAAAAGAGAAATTCCTGGGATGCAGGTGGCTCATTGGGTTAAGCCGATGCCTTCGGTTCAGATCATGATCCCAGGGTCCTGGGATCGAGTCCCAAATCGGGCTCCTTGCTCAGCAGGGAGCCTGCCTCTCTCTCCGCCTCTGCCTGCCTCTCTGCCTGCTTGTGTGCTTTCTCTCTCTCTCTGACAAATAAATAAGTAAAATCTTTAGAAAAAAAAAAAAGAGAGAGAGAGAAATTCGACTCAGACCCTTGCAGAATTTGTGTAGGGCCCCGAGAGACCCCAGAGAACAGCTTGAAACTCACTGATGTGATCCAAGCCCTTCCATCCCTTTCCCAACTTTAAAGTCAGGAAACTTGAGTGGCTGACTCTAGATTTTGGCTTCGGTCATAACCCTGGGGTCCTGGGATCAAGCCCCACATCCCACATCAGCTCTGCGCTCAGTGGGGAGTCTGCTTCAGGATTCTCTCTCTAAAATAAATATGTAATTTTTTTATGAATATGTATTTTAAAAAAAAATAATAATAAAGTCAGGAAACCGAGGCCCAGAATCACCAGAATGGCCTTGCTCAAGGTGATGTGGCTGACGAGTGTCAGGGTCAGATGAGAATTTAGGCCATCTCACTTCCCTCCTGGTGGTTTTCCTGTGATTCCAGAACCCCTGCAGGCCCTGGGAGAAAAAATGGCAGGAGCTCATTCGGGTTTAGGCAGTTGATGATGCAAGAAGTCCTTCCCCTGGCTGGGCCCCCTTCAGAGCCTTTTCCTGCCTCTCCCCTCCACACAGAGCCCCGCCTCCGCTTCACCAGGCCCCTGCAGGACGTGGAAGGCCGGGAGCATGGGATCGCCGTGCTGGAGTGTAAAGTGCCCAACTCTCGCATTCCCACGGCCTGGTTCCGCGAGGACCAGAGGCTGCTGCCCTGTCGCAAGTACGAGCAGATCGAGGAGGGTACCGTCCGGCGCCTCATCATCCACAGGCTGAAGGCAGACGACGACGGTGTCTACCTGTGCGAGATGCGGGGCCGGGTGCGCACCGTGGCCAACGTGACCGTCAAAGGTGGGCTAGCCAGCGGGAGGATGCCGGGGCAGAGGCTGGCCCAGACCCCAGGCTGAGGGATTCGCATACCTATCTCAGGGCCCATCCTGAAGCGGCTGCCCCGGAAGCTGGACGTCCTTGAGGGAGAGAACGCGGTGCTGCTGGTGGAGACACAAGAAGCTGGGGTCGAGGGGCGCTGGAGCCGCGATGGGGAAGACCTGCCGGCTACCTGCCAGAGCAGCTCTGGCCACATGCACGCCCTGGTCCTTCCAGGGGTCACCCGAGAAGATGCTGGCGAGGTCACCTTTAGCCTGGGCAACTCCCGGACCACCACTCTGCTCAGAGTCAAATGTGAGGGCATGAGCGCCTGTGGGCAGGAGGGCCACCAGATGCCTGAGCCTGGGCTGGCGAGACGGACTCACGGTGGGAGGGCTGCGGGAGGCTGGAGCAGGGCCGGAATGCACACCCTGCCCTTGTCCTAGGTGTCAAGCACAGCCCGCCGGGACCCCCCGTGTTGGCAGAGATGTTCAAGGGCCATAAGAACACGGTCCTGCTGACCTGGAAGCCCCCCGAGCCAGCCCCTGAGACCCCCTTCATCTATCGGCTGGAGCGGCAGGAGGTAGGCTCCGAAGACTGGATTCAGTGCTTCAGCATCGAGAAGGCCGGAGCTGTGGAGGTCCCCGGAGACTGTGTGCCCTCCGAGGGCGACTACCGCTTCCGCGTCTGCACGGTCAGCGAACACGGCCGCAGCCCGCATGTCGTGTTCCACGGGTCCGCTCACCTTGGTGAGTCAGTCCCGTTGGCCCCCACCTGATGGTAGCTGTGCCCCAGTCAGGCCCTCCCCATCTTCTTTCCTCCCTTCCCCAGCCTTTGGTCCCCAGCCTGTTCTCGGCCTTCCCCTGTGCTGCACACCATTGCCCTCTGCCGCCCCTCTGGTTCTGATGGCTGCGCTCCGTCCCCATCGCAGTGCCCACGGCTCGCCTGGTGGCCGGGCTGGAAGATGTCCAGGTGTACGACGGGGAAGATGCTGTCTTCTCCCTGGATCTTTCCACCATCATCCAGGGCACTTGGTTCCTTAACGGGGAAGAACTCAAGAGTCACGAGCCGGAGGGCCAGGTGGAGCCCGGGGCCCTGCGCTACCGCATCGAGCAGAAAGGCCTACAGCACAGGCTCCTCCTGCGAGCCGTCCAGCACCAGCACAGCGGGGCCCTGGTGGGCTTCAGCTGCCCGGGCGTTCAGGACTCAGCCGCCCTCACCATCCAAGGTTGGTGCGGGTGGGGACCAGGGCAGACAGATAGGGTCAAGACACAGAAGTCCTGAATGGGCCCAAACAGAGGGCTCCGGGGTCCACAAGGCCCATATCAACCTACATGCAATGTAGAGAACACTCCTTAGTATCTTCACCTCATAGCTACCTTCTCTGGCGTGCTTTGTGGTTGAGGGGATTGGGTCACCTTTTTATCTCCAAGACGTGGACCCTGGTCCCTAGTCCCTGACTGCTTCCTGTAACCTGTAACGTTATCAAAGCAACCTCCTATGTGCCAGGCACAACCCTAATCGTCTCACATACATTGTGTTCATTAACACAGTTCTCTCAACAGCCCTATAAGGTAGAGCTCTTTTGTTATCCTGTTTTACAGGTAGAGCAACTGAGTCACCGAGAGGTTAAGTGACTTGGCCAGAATCACCAAGCTATGAGTGTTAGTGCTGGGTGATGAGGCCAGGCAGTCTGGCTCCAGAGGCATCCTGTGCCACCTGGGGACACAGGGAAGGAAGGAAATGAGGCCCCCCTGAGCAAGACAGCTCTCGGTGGGCATCTGAAAGTGCAGGGACATGTGGCACTTGCCATCTCACCATTGCTGGCATGTGTAAGGCCAATTGAGGAATTCCTGGGTGCCCAAGCACAGGGCCCAGAAGCGGTCAGCTGCTGGCCCCCTGGGGGGAGGGCAGAGTAAGAACCAGCAACCAGAGTAGCATTTCCAGAATGCAAACTGGGATGTTGCCTGGAGGGCTGGTTGATAAGTTCGGCCCTTAGACATGTGGGGGGTGCCTAAGAATCTGCATTTCAGCAGACTTCCTAGGAATTCTGTACACTGCACTTGAGAGTTGGTGTGTAAGCCCCAGATGATTTTTTTTTTTCAATTCCAACAAATGCACTGACAGTGACTGCATTGTGTGGCCTGACGCAGGAACACCCCACCCCCCCCCACAGCAGAGAGGGGTGCTGATCCCAGGCAGAGGGTGACGAGGGTGCTGCCTGTGCCCACTCCTCTCCCCACACAGAGAGCCCCGTGCACATCCTGAGCCCTGAGGACAAGGTGTCGTTGACCTTCACGACCTCAGAGCGGGTGGTGCTGACCTGTGAGCTCTCCCGGGTGGACTTCCCAGCGTGCTGGTACAAGGATGGGCAGAAGGTGGAGGAGAGCGAGTCGCTGGTGGTGAAGATGGATGGGCGCAAACACCGTCTGATCCTGCCGGCCGCGGAGGTTCGGGACAGTGGCGAGTTCGAGTGCAGGACGGAGGGGGTCTCTGCCTTCTTCAGTGTCACCGTCCGAGGTCAGCAACTGTAGCGGTCCGGGCTCCTGCCCCTGATGCTGACTCGAGGGGGCCATGTAAGCCCCACCCCTCGGTCTGCCTGCTTGGGGGGTCCCTTCCAGGGATAGCCTTGCGGGTCAGGAGACATGTTTTCAAATTATTCTGTACTGGCGTCTAAGTCTGCCTTTCACCAGCACCCTCCGGTGTTCTTGCCCTCCACCTACCCTGCTCTGAGTAGGGGGTGGGGAAACAAAATTCAAGGGAAGGGGAGACAGGGGGGCCTACCAGGAGGTGGCCTACCAGGAGGAAGTATTTAGTATATATACTAAATACTTCATATATACGCCATTTCGTGTAATCTTCATAATTGGATGAGAAGGAATAGCTCTCCAGTTCACAGAGAAAGAAACTGAGGCTCAGAGGTTCACACCCAGGTCTGTGCTTACCCAACTGCCTCAGGCGCCCCAGGTCAAAGGGGAGCTTTAAGTGTAGTGGTCCAGTGGTTCTCAAGCCAGTTCATGTTCTGGGAGCTTCAGAACCACCCTGGAAGCTTATTAAAAATGCATATGCCCAGGACCCCCCAGACACCAGACTGTCCAGGGCAGAGCCCAGGGATCCGCTCTGGGAGGGCAGCTTAGGAACCCCCGATTCAGTTCATCATCTCCCTTTGAGTGGAAATCTATTTCAGCCCCATTGCCAGGAGGTCATCCAGCTGCTGCCTGCATGTCCCCAATGATAGGGAACTTACTACCTGTAGAGAGCAGCTGTATTACTTAGCGGCACTGCTAAGTTGTTCCCACCTCCGACCCGTCCTGGGGCCAGCGCTCCAGGGGTCTCTTGAAAGCAGCAGCAAGCGTGGCACTCATGGGGCCCATGATCGTGACCTCCTCTCAATTGAAACAAAGGCTGGCTATGCCTTCGCCCGGCCCATGTCCCCGCGGAGCCACTTCTGACCCTCTTGGGACTCAGGGAGCTACCTCTGACCCTCAGGTGCCACGCAATCTCATTGCCTTACCGGCCACACACTCAGGACCCCACGTCCTTGCCCAGACCCCCTGCACAGCATGGCCTCCACCCTCCAGCATCTCCCCAGGAGGAAGTGGTCTCCTGTGGGGGGGGGGGGTATCTGTGTGACCCCGTCTCTGCTCCCCACCAGACCCCCCGGTGCATATCCTGGACCCCCAGGAGCATGTGTTCGTGCATGCCATCACCTCGGAGTGTGTCATGCTGACCTGCGAGGTGGACCGGGAGGACGCACCCGTGCGCTGGTACAAGGATGGGCAGGAGGTGGAAGAAAGTGACCTCGTGGTCCTGGAGAAGGAAGGGACCCACCACCGCCTGGTGCTGCCTGCTGCCCAGCCTCCAGATGGGGGCGAATTTCAGTGTGTCGCTGGAGACGAGCGTGCCTACTTCACGGTCACCATCACAGGTGGGGGGCCAGGCAGGCCCGTGGGACACTGCCCGCCCGGGCAGCCACTGTCCCCAGGCCATGCTTCTCTCTCCCCTTGGCTGATCCCATGCCCCTCCTTGGCCTGCACCCTGAGGGTCAGTCACCCACCGGAAACGTGTTGTCATTAACACTGGCCAGGGCTGCACAATCCACAGGGAAGCTCTTCCCTCTCTGTTCCCCTGTGGAGGGGACCTTTAGGAATGGAGGCTGTATGGCGAGGCGGGGTCTGGGGCAGGTGGGCCCCTGCGCTAGGGGGCTTAGAAGATCTGAGGAGCCTATGGGAGACACTGGCTTCATCTGGGCACCCAACCCACCTCTCCGTGCTTCCACCTTTCATACGGTCCCTGTCCCAACCCTGAGAATGTAGCACGTTTCTTTAGCAGAGGGTGCCTCCTTGCCTGTGATGTGCTTTGGTGACTGTGGTGGGGTCTCCCACCGGGCGTGGCTAGTCTGAGCAGCCATGAGACCTAATCTCTCCTCCGACAAACGGCCCACTTGCTAAGAGGAGGGAACGGCACAGCTCAGGCAGGGCAGCAGGGCCCCTGGGTCCCAGCCATGACTGTCCCTGTCCTCCAGACGTCTCCTCGTGGATCGTGTACCCCAGTGGGAAGGTGTATGTGGCAGCCGTGCGCCTGGAGCGCGTGGTGCTGACCTGTGAGCTGTGCCGGCCTTGGGCCGAGGTGCGCTGGACCAAGGACGGCGAGGAGGTGGTGGAGAGTCCCGCACTGCTCCTGCAGAAGGAGGACACTGTCCGCCGCCTGGTGTTGCCCGCTGTCCAGCTTGAGGACTCCGGCGAGTACTTGTGTGAAATCGATGACGAGTCGGCTTCCTTCACCGTCACTGTCACAGGTGTGGGTTTCCCCCAGCTGCCCGGAGCACAGTCCTGAGCCCTTGGGGGAGCTGGCCTGGACCCCCTAGTTAGCTCGCTGGGGAGGAGGGAGGCAGGGCTGCGGGGCATGGACCAAGGATCCCTGCCCCGAAGACCCTGGAGCCCCTGTTCCAGAGGGAGCAGTCTCCTCCCAGGCCCAGGGCCACCGCAGGAAGAGCTGCTTTCCAACGGCTCGTTTGCTGAGCACTTCCTGTGTGCTGACCACTGGGCCAGGGGCTGTGGACGCACGTGGGCTCCGTGCCCTGAGAGCTGCCAGATTAGCTGGCACCTGTTAACCAGGGGTCGCAAACGGGCAGTCCTAGGGCCCCATGCAGCCCACAGATGTGTTTTGTTTGGCCTGCAGAGTCTTACCAAAGTCAGGACAGTTCAAATAACAATCCGGAGTTATGCGTCCTCTTGAAAAAGCCGAAGACCCGGCGGCTCTGGTCCCGTTTCCCCCCGTGGCGACGAACAGCTGGCGCTGAGTAGCAGCTGCCCCCATAATACGGGGCCCACGGTCCTCGGTCCTTGCCTCCTCGCCATGCCTCTCTACCCCTCCCCAGACTGCTTCAGCCTCTGACCTTCCCACCTGGCCCCTGTGGGCGTTTGAGTTTGCGACCCCTGTGTTAAACCAATAAACGCGCAAATAAATGTACAGTGGACACCTCGTGACAAGTGCTGCGAAGGATGAGAGCCGAGGGCTCGAGAGAGGAGAACAGGAGAGTCAGGGCGGGCATCGGAGAGAGGTCCCGTGCCACCCGTAGGATCCAGCCCTGGGCTGGGTCTGGACACCTGGCGGCAAGCAGACAGACATACTCACTTCTCCCTGGGAGCGCACAGCCCGGCAGGAAAGCCAGACACGCGAGACGGTCTTAGATGTGCATTGTCCAATGTTGTGATAGGGTGCTGCGGGAGCTCGAGGCTGGGGGCTGCTGGCCCTGAGCGCAGGCAGAAAGTGCCTTCAAACTGGATACTTGCTGCAGGAGCTGAGTTAGCTAAGCCAACTCAGTGGGGTCAGGCGTGGACTGAAGTTTGTGGGGAGAATGTTTAAAGCTGGAAAAGCACAGGACGACTATGGAAGTGATGGTGGTTCATTCAGTGCTGGAAACTTGAGGGCTGCAGCACATGGTGCCATTCCCAGTGTGTCGGGGGCAGGGGGAGCGTGATAGGGGAGGGTTGTTGCAGGGCCTAGGCAGCTCTGGGGGTCACAGAAGAACCCCACTGGCTTCACTGGAGTGCCCACCCCGTACCTGGCACCATCTCGTTGCCCTGGCCCCTGCCCGAGCCCAGGAGTGATGACGCTTCAGTCCAGGCTGAGCAATTTAGCACCCCCCACCCACGAACACACACTCTCTCTGCATTCCAGTTGCAGCCTGGCACACACAAGCCACAAAGCCAAAGAGGCCTTCCTGCACATGTTCTGTCCTATAGTGAGGCCCTTCAGGCTCTGGCCAGATATAATGGCAGCCACACACATTTCCGCCCACACTTGGCCTCCCCACAAAACACCAGATTCTTCACGGGGAAGTTGAGACAAGCACCACCTTGGCTTTGGGCCAGGGAGAACCAAGTCTGATGCCAAGCTGAGGTCCCGCAGCTGTGCCCACACCCCAGCCCCATCACCGTACCCCATCTTCACCCGAGTGCTTTTTACCTCCCCCTCCACCACAGGCAGCCACTCCTCTGCAACTTGCCAGCCTTGCTGGTCCCCAGAGAACCAGCTGGCATCCTCTAGAGTCTAAGAAACAACCGTCAGGGAGGTGGGTGGTGGAGGCAGAGGACTTGAGTGTGTGCTGGTAAGCTCATCTGCCCATGCGCACCTCTGCAAACAGTGGGACCGGGAAGCTAGAAGTTCCCGAGACTCACCGCCAGGGGGCTGAAGGTTAGAGGCGCTCTGAAAGTGTCCTGGAAGCTAGAAGATTCTAGGATAGACATCCAGGGAGCTTGGGAGCAAGGGCAGGCTCGGGCTCAGGGCAGGGCACCAGTCACTTCTTGTGTTGACACAGCTCCTTTTCTGTGGAAGAGCAACCGGTTTGGAGCAATTGGAAATGAACTCCCAGAATCAGTGTTTAGAGTCCCTGGGGAACCTTCCGACAGGTGTTGGCAACTCATGCACAGATGCAAAAATCATTACTGAGTTCTGCCAACCTTGGCTTGCAATCCCTACCACTGCTCACAGAGTCTGAGCCTCGCTTTCCCAGATGCCCGTTTTTCCTCTCCCCATCCCCCCCAACCCCCTGCCACAGAGCAGGTGTAGCCAGGTGTTACCTCTTTAGAGGTTGGGTAATCACTCTGTGCCTCAGTTTCTTTGTCTGGAAAACAGGGATAAGACAATACTTACCTCTTCGGATTGCTGTGAGGGTTCAATGTGTAAGGTGCTTAGGGCTGTTCTGGAATGTTAGGAAATAATACTTGTTATTAGAATCCCGGATCTCTCTCTCTCTCTCTCTCTTTTTTTTTTTTTCTTTAAGATTTTATTTATTTACTTGACAGATAGCACAAGTAGGCACAGAGGCTGGCAGAGAGGAGGGAGCAGGCTCCCTTCTGAGCAGAGAGCCTGATGCAGGGCTCAATCCCAGGACCGTGGGATCATGGCCTAAGCCGAAGGCAGAGGTTTTAACCCACTGAGCCACCCAGGCACCCCAGAAATCCCGGATCTCTTATTCACAATTCTGCTCTAAAAGAACCTCTTAAGATCAGAAGTCTTTTTGTTAATTTGGTTATGTAAAGTCATTTCAGTAAAACCTGACATTAACTTCTGTGAAACGATTTCTACTCTTTAATTATCCTGCCTAGAGTGAGTGTACCTATAGGCTACCCGGGAGAAATGTTAGTATGGTTGATGGGGGGCGGGGTGCCTCAGAGTGGGCAAGGAGAAGCAGGTGTGTGATCTATGATAAATGCACCATTTCCGGGATCTGACGCTTTCTGGATTTCCAGCCCCGTGGATTTCAGAGAGCAGGTCCTAGACCTCTTACCCTTGTTATGAGTATCCTTATCACATTATTGTGAGTGGCAGGGACTTCTTGTTGCCTGGGAGGCTGACGGCGAGTGTGTGACAGCCTGTGATCGCCCCCCTCTGCAGAGCCCCCAGTGCGCATCATATATCCCCGGGATGAGATGACCTTGATCGCCGTGAGCTTGGAATGTGTGGTGCTGAGGTGTGAGCTGTCCCGGCAGGACGCCCCCGTGCGCTGGTACAAGGATGGGCTGGAGGTCGAGGAGAGCGAGGCCCTGGTGCTGGAGAGCGACGGGCCGCACCGCCGCCTGGTGCTGCCTGCCGCCCAGCCCGAGCAGGGGGGCGAGTTCGTATGTGATGCTGGAGATGACTCGGCCTTCTTCACTGTCACCGTCACAGGTGGGCAGTCTCTGTGCATCCTGGGGAGCTAGAGAGGCAGGAGGCTAAGGGACAGACACCCTACCTTCTCACTTCCTGCATCTTAGGGCCCCCTCCACACACCTGCCCCCAGGAAGCCTACCCCTCCCCCAGCTTCCTCATTCTCAGCCAGCAAAGAGCTCTGACTTGCCCAGATCAGGCCATGACAGTGACTGGAGGCCTGGTGGAGGGAGCCCAGCAGTTAGGAGCCTTCGTTCATCAAATATTTATTGAGCAACTCCAGTGTGCTCAGCACCATTCTGAATGAGGATAGAGAAGCAAGCCAGTAAGAGCAGCCCTCCAGTTCTCCACTCGAATTCCAGTTTGTGGAACTCGAATTCTAGTGAGGATGGACAGACAACCAGTAGGTGATAAGTACATCAAAGGAAAGAGGGGTACGGAGTCGGGGCCACATGGTGGGGAGTGTGCACTGGGGCCAGCTAGGTCGGGGACTACCTCTCCCTGTCGGTGGGACTGTGGAAAGATTCTTTTCCTCTAAAGAGTCCTCAAGTCTTCATCCACAAAGCGAAGCTGACATCGGTGCGGTAGTGTCAGGAGTACCTGTGCCAAGAGCCACAGTGCGCTTAGCGTGGCTCCTGGGACACAGCAGGTGCCTGTGGAGGTCGCCACCCGAGGTCCAAGAGCTGCTCTGGGAAGAGAGAGGGCTGAGAAGCCAGCGGTGGGGAGTGGGGGAGGACTCAGGTAGAGGCCTGTGGCCGAGCCTGAGCCCCACTTCCTCCGTCTGTCCGTCCGCCAGCCCCTCCAGAGAAGATTGTGCACCCGGCAGCCCGCTCACTGGACCTGCAGTTCGGGGCCCCAGGGCGCGTGGAGCTGCGCTGCGAGGTGGCCCCTGCCGGGTCCCAGGTGCGCTGGTACAAAGATGGGCTGGAGGTGGAGGCATCAGACACGTTGCTGCTGGGAGCAGAGGGGCCTGTGCGCACCCTGACGCTGCCCCATGCCCAGCCTGAGGACGCCGGGGAGTATGTGTGCGAGACTCGTGACGAAGCTGTCACCTTCAATGTCAGCGTGGCTGGTGGGTGCCTCCTGCCGGCCTGGGTGCGGGAGGGGGGAGTAAGGCCAAGCCGACATGCTCCTCTCTCTGTCCAGAGCCCCCAGTCCAGTTCCTCGCCCCAGAGGCATCCCCTGCTCCACTCTGTGTGGCCCCCGGCGAGCCGGTAGTGCTGAGCTGTGAAGTGTCCCGGGCTGGCGCCCTGGTCTTCTGGAGTCACAACGGGAGCCCCGTGCAGGAGGGCGAGGGCCTGGAGTTCCAGGCCGAGGGCCCCCGCCGCATCCTCCGCATCCGGGCTGCAGAGCTGACCCACGCAGGCCTCTACACCTGCCAATCGGGGACAGCCCCGGGGGCCCCCAGCCTCAGCTTCACAGTGCAAGTGGCTGGTAAGTATGGCCTGGACTGAAGGCCTGAGAAAGCCGTCCCCCCCAAACCCGTATGAATCTCCCCCCAACTTCTCTAGCGTGCCTTGTCCATCCCTCACCCGTCTCTCTCGGCATCTTGCTTCTCACTGCCCCCCTCTTAGCCCTCAGGCCTCTCTCTCCCAGTGACCCCCCCCCGCTCTGACCCACAGAGCCCCCCGTGCGGGTGGTGGCCCCCGAGGCAGCCCAGACGAGGGTTCGCAGCACCCCAGGCGGGGACCTAGAGCTGGTGGTGCACCTCTCCGGGCCAGGGGGCCCTGTGCGCTGGTACAAGGACGGGGAGCGACTGGCAAGCCAGGGGCGGGTGCGGTTGGAGCAGGCCGGGGCGAGGCAGGTGCTGCGGGTGCAGGGGGCACGGAGCGGGGACGCTGGGGAGTACCTGTGCGACACGCCCCAGGACAGCCGCATCTTCCTCGTCAGCGTGGAAGGTAACAATGCACCCCTCACACCTTGTGGGCCCTGGCACCCCAAATTCCACACCTTTGCCCCATCCTGGGACCCCCTCTGCCCCTGACCCCCTCCTTGCTACCTCTGCCTCTAACCGATGCATGCACAACTGGGATGAGGGTTCGGGCCTCCTTTTCTCAGGAACCCTCTCTATAAGAGAAGACATAGCACAGTGGTTAAAAGCAGGGGCTCTGAGGTCAACTCACCCTGGTTCCGACCTGGGTTCTGCTTGCCAGTAGTGTATGACTCTGGCAAGTTGCTTCACCTCCCCGAGCCCTGGCTCTGAAGTAGAGGGATGATGCTTGTCTTCTAAGGCTGTGGTGACAGTTAAGAGAAATGGGGTCCATGGTAAATGATCTGTTATGGAGTCAGAAGCAGGCGAGGATTGAGAGAAGGTGGCTAGGAGGGGCAGGGAGCTGGCATCTTGTCCTTCAGGACACCCTCATGGTCCTCAGGAAAGATGTTTCCAATAACTGGGAGATGCACCCCCCGGAGAGGAGGAGAAGGAGGGAGAGGGAAAGACACAGCCCACCTCACTGCCTGACCCCATCCCCCAGAACCACCACAGGCAAAGCTGGTCTCAGAGCTGACACCTCTCACTGTCCACGAGGGAGATGATGCCACCTTCCGGTGTGAAGTCTCCCCACCGGACGCCGAGGTCACCTGGCTACGCAATGGGGCCGTTGTTACTCCAGGGCCCCAGCTAGAGATAGGCGAACACGGTTTGAGCCGCACGCTGACAGTGCGAGGCTGCCAGCTCAACGACGCGGGAACGGTGACCGCCCGAGCAGGGGGCACAGCCACGAGTGCCCGGCTCCACGTTCGAGGTCTGGTCCTGATGGGGAGGGAGTGGTCTTGGCTTCTGTCCCTGTTTGCCCAACCCTGGCCCTAGCAGATATGTCCACACGCCCCGGGATCATGGGCCAGGGAGCAGGGTGTCAGGCTCTGTGCCCCCTCCCCCTTCCGTCTCAAGAAACAGAGCTACTGTTCCTGCGGCGCCTGCAGGACGTGCGGGCTGAGGAAGGCCAGGATGTGTGCCTTGAAGTGGAGACGGGTCGAGTGGGTGCAGCGGGGGCCGTGCGCTGGCTGCGAGCTGGGGAGCCCTTACCCCATGACTCTCGCATGTCCATGGCCCAGGATGGCCATGTCTACCGCCTCTTCATCCATGGTGTCGTGCTGGCTGACCAGGGCACGTACGGCTGTGAGAGCCACCACGATCGCACCCTGGCCAGACTCAGCGTGAGGCGTGAGTGTCTTGTCCTCTCCTAATGCACCGCCTACCCCCTGACACAGCCTTTCCTGGCTGGCCCAGGGCCCCTCACACCCCCACCAAAGTGCCCCTCACCACTGAGGCAAGTTAGCCCTGCCTGGCCTCTAAAAGTGTGACCTGAAGCAGCCTGCCCAAAGCAAAACTTTCCTTTTTTAGTGTTTTCTATGTACCTTAGAAGTCCATGTGGATTTTGCATTCCATTTCACATGTCCAAGTTGGCTTTGCTGTAAACATAAATATTATACTCCAGAAAGACCTGCGATGTTATCCCTCGGTCACACGCCCCAGGATACATGGGCCCATTTGGCAAAGAGCAATCCCACCCCACAAGCCAGAGCTTTCCATTAACTGTGAGACCTCATGCAAATGAGTTAACCTTTCTGAGCCAAGTCTTCTTAAGAATGGGGGTGATCCCAACTTCGGGGATCTTTGGGAACATTCATGAAGATAACATAAAAGATGCCCACACAGAGCTTGGTAAATTATTGCTGTTGCTGATATGGATTCTCTTCTAATTTATTTCATTCATTTAATCACAATAAACCCATGTCTCAATGCTATTCACCTTGTACAATTGGAAAAACTAAGGCCCAGAGAGGTCAAGCAGTTTGCAAAAGGTCACACAGCACCCAAACTACGTGGCAGAGTTGGGGTCGAATCCCAGCATGTCTGATTTCAATTTCTGTGCTCCTTCCGGTGTCAGAGCACCCCTCACCCAGATCTCTCAATCCTCCAACCGCAGCTCACCCCCTTCGTGTGTGCCCTCCCCTAACAGCAACAAGCCCCTCTCCCCAAGTTGGCCTGCTGGGCTCCTTTCTCCCTGTACCCTGGTTCTGAGCTTCCTTCCACACGGGCTCAGATTGGGTGGTAGAGGTGGTACAGGCAGGGCCAAGGGGGTGCGTGAGCCCTCAAAACCCCTGCCCAGAGCTGGAGCCCTCATTCTCCCTCTCTCTCCCTCTCCCCCAATCAGCGAAGCAGCTGAGGGTGCTGCGGCCTCTGGAGGATATGACCATCATTGAGGGGGGCAGTGCCACCTTCCAGCTGGAGCTGTCCCAGGAGGGTGTGGCTGGGGAGTGGGCCCGGGGTGGAGTGCGGCTGCAGCCGGGGCCCAAGTGCCACGTGCATGCCGAAGGCCGCACTCACCGCCTGGTGCTCAGCAGCCTGGGCCCGGCAGACTCGGGCTGTGTCTCCTTCACCGTGGATTCCCTGCGCTGTGCAGCCAGACTCACTGTGAGAGGTGCGGATGCTGTGCCCACTGCCTGCCTACTGACTGCCCCAAGTGTGACTCTGCTGATCCCCCTACCTGTGTGGCCCTCACTGACCAAGCCTGTCAGAGTGTGATACCCCTGATACGTTGGCCCGTGTGGCCCCAGAGACTGCCCTGTTTGAGTGTGACTCCTTTGACCCATCTGATCATCCAGCGTGACTCCACTGACCTTCTGGTCCCTGCAAACCACTGACCATGCCACTGTGAGCCAGCCTGTGCTGGTGTGGTCCCTATTGTCTGCCTGCCTGACCATGGCCCCACTGACCACTCTGAGTGTGACCCCACTGACCACACCTGCCTGCTGTGACCCCCCCCCCCACTGTTTGCCTCATTGGGCCTCTCTAGCCACTCCAGTCCTAGTGATCCACTAACTGCCTGAGGATGACCCCTCTAGCAACTCTGCTTGAGTGTCCCCCATTTGTCCAGCCCACCATGTTCCCTTCTAACTGCACCTGTTCTAGAGTTACCCCCACTGCCCTTCTGAACCCATCATGTTCCCCACTGGCCAGTGTCACCTGTCCATTCCAGCCAAGTGTGGTCCTCACCGACCATGCTTGCCTATGAGTGACTCCACTAGCATTTCTGCTTTGGTCACCACCCCATGTCCCTCTAGCCCCAGCATGTCCCCCACTGGCCACCTTAAAGTATGACACCCCCTGCTGGTCACTCCTGTCCCATTGACCCCCATGGCCCTGTCCTATCCTCCACTGACCAGCATCTCACTTGGATCCCCAGCACATTCTCTGCCTCACTAGTGGCCTCCACTGATCACCTTTCCTAAATGTGTCCACCACTGACCCCTGCGCCCAAGTATGTCTTCCGTCTCCCACTCCCAGAGGCCCCAGTGACCATTGTGCGGGGGCTACAGGACCTAGAGGTGACCGAGGGAGACACAGCTACATTGGAGTGCGAGCTTTCTCAGGCCTTGGCTGATGTCACCTGGGAGAAGGTCAGAGCCCAGCCCACCTTGGCATCATAAGGGCGGAAACAACTAATATTCACTGTAGGGGTGTGCCTGGCACTGTGCTCAGATTTACATTTACTTTACACTTAAACCTCTAATCCTAACAACAGCCCTAAGAGGAAGGTCTTGCAATCTCAGTGTTACCTGGAAGGAGCCTGAGGCTCAGTGGGGTTAAGTATTGCCCAGGGACAAGACAAAAGGGGTAGAGCCCTAACGTCCCCAAAGGGGACACCTTCTCAACAAGGCTCCTCGCTCTCAGCGAGGCCCTGAAGGCTTGGGACTGCCAGATCCCAGCTTGAGAGCCAGAAAGGCAAAAACGCGCCTGGAAACCGCCTGACAACAGAGGGCGCCGCCGCCGGCTCCCAGGACCGTGTCCAGCGGAGTTCACTCTGACCCTCTGCAACTCTCGCCCCTAGGACGGGTGCCCCCTCACCCCCAGCCCTCGGCTCAGGCTCCAGGCTCTCGGCACGCGTCGCCTTCTCCAGCTGCGGCGATGCAGCCCCTTGGACGCCGGGACCTACAGCTGTGCAGTGGGGGCGGCTCGTGCCGGACCCGTCCGCCTGGTTGTGTGCGGTGGGTTCCGGGTGCTGCCGGGGCTGGGCAATGCTGTGAGCGCGGGGGCTGCGGACCCAAACAGCCCGGGACTGACTGCTGGGCTTCCAGAGAGAAGGGCGGAGAGTGGGCGTGGTCGGGTTCCGCCCCGCCCCGCCTCACGCCTCCCGCTCCGCCCCAGAGCGCAACGTGTCTGTGCTCTCCGAGCTCCGGTCTGTTCGCGTCCGCGAAGGTGACGGCGCCACGTTCGAGTGCACAGTGTCGGAGGTCGAGACCACGGGGAGCTGGGAACTCGGAGGCCGTCAGTTGAGACCCGGAGGCCACGTCCGCATCCGACAGGAAGGTCTGGAAGACTTTCTTCCCACTCCCGCCCCTTGCTGCCCCGCCCCTGACTCAGATAGGCCCCGCCTCACTAGGATAAGCCCCGCCCGAGCTCGAGTGGGCGCCGCCCCATAGCCCAAAGAGCAGTCTCCCGGTCTTTCCCGGGTTTCCAGCTCTGAGCCCTCCTTCCTGGACCGCTCCTCTTTCCCTTCGGTGACCCAATTCTGCCCAGCCCGGCACACACTTGCCGCGTCCAAACCGACCCGGGGACCTACACCGGCCCACCCTCACCCCGGAACCTTCCCCAGTGGCGGCTTCTGCCTCGCTTAGCGCCTCCCTCACGTACGCAGGAAAGAAACATATTCTGGTGCTGAGCGAGCTGCGCCCGGAGGACGCCGGTGAGGTCCGCTTCCAGGCGGGTCCCGCCCAGTCCGTAGCTCAGCTGGAGGTAGAGGGTAAGCTACTGGGGAGGAACGGGAGGGAGTGGGCATCATCTTCCCTCCCCCTCGGGAGTCTCCCGGGCTGGCGGCTGGTCTTGGGAATGCTGCCTCCCTGCCTCCCCGCCTCCCTTCCTCGAGGGACTTTTCATCTGGGGAGGGTCTCCTTCTTGGGGAGGAGGAGACTTTGGGGTACGGAGGAACGGGCTAGTGCCATGGAGATCTGAGACCAGGAGTGAGGCTGCAGAGGGAGGGAAGATGCGTCTCTCCTCCTGGGGCCCCTGGGTGTTCCTATTAACTTAAGCTCTCCTCCTCACCCCCAGCACTGCCTCTCCAGATGTGCCGCCGCCCCCCTAGAGAGAAGACGGTTCTGGTCGGCCGCAGGGCCATACTGGAGGTGACTGTGTCCCGTTCGGGGGGGCCACGTGTGCTGGTTGCGGGAGGGGGTCGAGCTGTGCCCCGGAGACAAGTATGAGCTGCGCAGCCACGGCCCCACCCACAGCCTGGTCATCCATGACGTGCGACCTGAGGACCAGGGCACCTACAGCTGCCAGGCCGGTCAGGACAGCGCCCACACCCGGTTGCTGGTAGAGGGTGAGTGAAGCTGACTGGGCAGAGGTCAGAGGGGCAGGCTGGCTGGCTAGGAAGGAGGGGTGGCCTGGCAGCTGGTGGGCTGAGACACACCTACCAGAGATTTTCCAGGACTTGGGATGACCAGTTGGTTCTGGGGTATACTGGAGGTCTGGAGTGGGGGAAGGGCTGAGGAGAGGAGGGAGACCTGTGTTCTCCACAAGAACCATTTGCTTCAGGTCAGCTGTTCCCGCCTTTCAGTGCCCTTTCCCGTTCAGGCTTCTCGCTCCCTCCTGACTCTGGACCACATCTGTCTCTCTTGAATGCCCCATTGGTACCCTGGTTCCTCTCCTTCCCACCTACTGGCCCCTTGGTCTGCGCCCCCACCTTCTTCTCACCCCCCTCCTGCTCTCTGCCGTCCTGGCTTCTGCCCTTCCGAGCGAGCTCCGTATCAGTCTGAGCAGAGGGCTCCTGAACTAGTCCGATTTCCTTCCTCTTCCACGTGGAATGCCCCACCCTCCTGCATCTCCTCCAGACTCGTGTCTTGTCCCACTCCTAACCAGGGGCCGACCCCTGTTTTTCTCCCCCCACTGCCCACCGCACCCCACAGACATCCCTGACAGAGGCCCAGGAAGGGTGGGGCAGGGGGTGAGGACCCAACTCTTCCTATGTGGGTTCCTGGGCTCTGCCAGGGGAGAGGACGGTGGTGCCCACTCTCTCCCCAGCCCCACGCCGAGTCATTCCTCTGCAGGTAGCTAGGAGGACCGAACCAGGCCAGGCAGGTGCCCTCGGACAGCTTGGAAGGCGTGTGCCCATACCCTGGGCAGGGGTTGGTGGGGCAGGGGAACCAGAAGTGTTGAGAGACAATAAAATGGTATAGTCCTTTTCCCTGGCTCTCTGTGTGATGTAGGAGGGCAGAAGTTGCCCGGGGGCCCTGTGTTGTAAGTGACACAGGACACCCAAGGCTGCAGCCCCTCCAGTTTGGCCCCTGAAAGTGCCAGCCACTGAAGACCACCACCACTCTTGGCAGAAGCCACACAGTTTGGCACATTTATAAAATATGTAAAACAGGGTGGGGTGAGGGGAGACAGAAGCATGAGGTGTCCAGGGTGGTGTGACAGACACCAGACATGCACCGTGCATTGAAGCCCCCTCCCCCAGCCCCTCTCCCTAACCCAGCCCAGAGCAGCACCCCCCGCCCCCCTCCCCTGCCCCTGCCCTCAGGCTGGTGGCTTTGCAGAGGACAGGGGACCAGGGTGAGGGGTGCTGCCATTTGCCCCATGGACAAGGACAAGAAGCCTTAGTTGAGTCTGGTTGAGAGGTGGAGCAATGGGGGAGGAAGGCAGACCTCCTCCACATTGACATGCAGGAGAGTGGCCTGTGGGACCCCAGCGGTGGGAGAGGAGGCAGGGCCAACCTTAGACAAGCCCTATCAATCAGAAATCTAAGGCAAGGGTCCCAGTGTCCCCTCCAAGCCCACCCCTCCATACACATACACACACACACACACACACACACACACAGGCGACACACTCACAACCCTGAGCACACCCCAATGGGGCTCACACCCCGCATCCCTCAGGAGCCCCTCTGGAGCTAGGGAGGAGGCTTGCCCCTTAGACCAGGGCTAGCCTGAGACAGGTCCTCCCTTCTGGTAGCCAGGCCAGCCCTCTTCAGGGTGGGGAGAGGGACAGCCAAGGCCACAAGGCCAGGCGGGCTGGGTGGTGGTCCAGCAGGCCTCCCCAAGCCGGCAGAGCTGGTGACCATAGAGTCTAGGTGGGCGGGTGTGCAGGACCGCTATACCCGCACAGGGGGCCCTGAACAGGCCGTCAGCGGCCCCCGAGACCCATACTCATAGTCCGCATCTGTGGGCGAGGCCATGAAGGAGCTCAGTGAGCTCCCAGTCTGCCGGTCCCGGAAGCTCTGGATGTAGCTCTGTGGGAGAGTGAAGACAGGAGTGAGAGAGGCACTGCAGACCCTGCCCAGAAGGCCACCTTGGGCAGAGAGCCTGTCCCTGCACCCCATGGCCTGAGACTCAGCCCACACTGCCTTAGGCCCAGGACCTCACCACACTGGGAGTCCACAGCCCTGAGACCCTCATTAATATTCATACCTCATACCTCATTAATATTCATACTCAGGACACCTTTCCCCCAATCCTAGAGCTGGACCCCTCTGGCCCATTGGGCAGGGGTTACAATAGGTAGACAAATGCTAGGCCTGCTAGATAGTGATTAGCCCCGGAGGAGGCCTAGCCCTGCTGGGGCAGAGTCTGCCGCATTCCCTTCTTCTCCTTTGGGGCTGAAGAGGCTCGGGGTGCTCACCGGGGAGAGGACATCTCCGTTGAAGCGTTTGATGGGCACCGGCCTGCGCCGATATGCCGGGTCAGGGGGCCCGGGCCTTGGAGGAGCCCGGGGGCCTCTGGATGGTGCCCGAGGGGGTCTCTTCTTCCTCCGCTTCTCTTTGCGCTCCTCCTGCTGGCGAATCCGCATCAGCTGCACGCGTCGCCGCTGCCGGCTGATGACCACTGTGAGGGGTGGGGCAGAGAAGGGTCTCACAAGCCACCTGCCTTGTCTTCCCCAGGCCTCCCCGATCCACCCTATCCGAGGGCTCCAGGTTTCCAGAATCCCCTTGTCTGCAACACCCCATTTTCCCTTCCTTTCCTGGTCTCCCACCTCCCAAATGGGACTTCTTGCAGTTGTTTTTGTCTTCCAAGAGTCATGTGGAAGATTCCTAGACTTCTAAGTACTCCTTCTCCAGCTGTTACCCCTTTTCCCAGCCTGAGCCCCAGGTGACTCACCTAAACCAGCCCTCATTCTCCATCAATGGGGCAACTGCTGTCTCCTTCTCACTGATCTGCCTTTCTACACTTGCCCTCCCCGATGTTTTCTACACTTAGCAGCCAGAGTGACCACCCCAAATCCTAGATGAGATTATAGCCCCCCTATTTAAATCTACAATAGCATCCCATTGCCTTCCTGGTAAAATCTAGAGTCCCCGTCATTGCCCAAAGGGCCCACACTAACGGCATGCCTCCACCCACCACACTCCCGCCCACGTCCTCAGCAAGCCAATCTCTTGCTTCTGTGGACCTGCTCCTGCTGTTCCCTCTTCTCTAGCTCTTTGCATGTGGCCTCTTATCCTTCAGCACTCTACTTAAATGTCACCTCTCCCAAGTGGCCTTCCCTGCCTACCCTATCTATAATAGCCTCTGTAAGTCACTTGTTCATGTTGCCCTACATTTCTCTTTCATATAACCCCAGACCTGGAATTACCTAGTGCCTGCATTCTGTTGTCTGTCTCCCTCCACTTGAATGTAATCCCATGAGGGCAGGGACCTTTTCTTTTGGATCCCCTGTGCCTGAAATGGGCTTGCCACAGACCCCACACAACCCTATACCTTGTTGCAGAACGAAGGTTGGACTAAGGTCCTGCCTTCCCAGACCATGAGCGGGTCAGCTCTCCAACTCTTCTGAAGTGTGCACAGCTCACCTGGCCACTGGTGTACACAGCCCTATTCCCCCACACCCCATTCCCTCCGTCCCCCACCCCCACCTATCCCTGACCACTCATTTCTCTCTCATCCACCCTGGCTTGTACCCTCTCACCTTCCGTGTGGGAGTCCCCCTCGGCCGTCACCCGCCACTGCACCAGAACGCCCATCAGGCTGAGCAGGGGCCAAAGTGCCAGCAGGGCCCAGCTCCGCCAACAGAGGGGGGGTACCGGGGCGGCACGCAGGCGCTCCACCGCATAGCGCCCCAGTAGCAACAGCTCGGCAAAGTAGTCGGCGGCAGTGGCAATGAGCGCAGCACCAGTCACGGCGGTGGCCAGGGTGGTGAGTGGTCGGGGCCAGCGCAGTGTGAGCAGGGCACAGAGTAGGCCGCCCCCCAGCAGCAGCCCCAGTGGGCCCCACACGGAGCCCGGCTGGTAGTAGGGCGCGGAGCCCAGCAGGGCGGCAGCAGCGAGCAGCAGACCGAGCAGCAGCCCAACCAGGAAGAGACCCACGCTGCGCACCAGCATGGCCACCAGCCCGCAGAGCAGCCCAATGCCCAGTGCGATGCCTGCACTTGCCCCGGCACTCAGCTGCGTCTCCAGCACCCGCTCTCGGTAGCACAGCAGGAAGATGACCACCGAGCCAAACAGCAACCCAGTGAGGAAGAGCACTGCCTTGAAGCAGCGGTAACCTGGAGGGGAACAAGGGCTAGTAAGGGGCCAAAATGAAGTCACCGGACTCCAGGCAGGAGATTGGAGGGTTCATGGACATGGAATCACGGGGGAAGCAGTAGCAGGACACTAAGATCAGAGACCCTCCCCCCCCGGGTCACTGGTGTCCTGAAGGCATCAGTGATGGGACCACTGAGGTCGAGGCAGATCAGAGAGCTAGGTCACTGGGAGTCACTGGGAAAATAGAGATTCAGAGTTATTGAGATGAGCGTTGGGTCTTTGAGGGTCATAGGAGTCAGATAAATCATTGGAGTCAAGAGTGAATCAGTGATAGGGACATTAGGATCTTTGGAATCATAGGGCTCAGAGAGATAGGTCATTGGAGTCACAAGGGGATCAGCAATCAGAATCATCATGGCCTTGGGAGGGACTGTTCAAAGAGATGAAGGATTCAGAAGTCAGAACTTGAGAGATGAGGGTAACACAGGTTCAGAAAGATGAGGTCTTTGAGGGGTCATAGGGCTTCAGAGATATGACATTATTAGAAAATGACAAAAAGAATGGAGAAGCATGGTTATTGGGGAGGGGTTCCAGAAGATGAGGTCATTGCAAGTAGGGAAATCAACAGACATGGAAATGTTGAGAGTATTAAAGGGTTTCTGAGAGAGGCTAATATTGAGGCCAAAGAAATAGGAGATCATGGTGGGGGAAGTGTAGACAATGGCATCACAGGGGTCAAAGTGTTAGGAGTAATAGAGGGAGACAGATGGATGGGAGGTAATGAGATAACGAGGTGGTTGAGGATCACTAGGGTCATAGGGTGTCAAAGAGGATTATAAGGGGAAACAGTGGTCATGGAGTTTCATCAAAATGGAAGTTACACCCATTAAAAGTACCTGAAAGGGTGAGGGATTTGTAAATACTGAGCAGTTGGGAAGAGGGAAGTCAGAGATGGAGATTAAGGGGTCATGGAGCACTAAAGAGAATGTTCATAAAGAGGAGATTGAGTTTTAGGAATGAGGGGAGGCATCAAAGTCCAGGAGGTTCTGGGATTAGAAAGAGGAATAGGGCATACATCAGGGCTCAGGGTTCAAGAGCCTGGGAGTGAGAGCATCTAAGGAGGGTAGGGTGGAGGAAAGCCCAGGAGAGGGCGTGTCAGGGTGCACTGAGCAACTGCAGAGGGAGTAGATATGGGCAGTGGAGGGCATGGGATGACAGACTCCTTGGAGATTTAGAATGTGTCCTGAACCCTTAGAAGGGCATTTCCTCTTGCTCATTCTGCAGTTGTTCAGGCTAGAGTTTGGGGGTGGAAGGGGAGGAACCATCTGGCTCCCATACGTGCCTACTACTCAGCCATTCTAGGGAGAGGTATAAAGGCTACAGAGCACTAATCTCAAGGCACCTCTGCCCAGCCTGGAATCCAGACCTCTGTGCCTCCTTTGTACTTCTTCCAGTTGCCTATAATGCTCCCCTGGAGGCCCCCAGCCCATGGAGCTTGTTCCCCATTCTGAAATCCTGTAACTCCTGCTGTAGTCATCGGGCACTTATTTCACTAGCCCATCTTACACCTTTATGCGAATTAGAAAAAGTCGTGTCTTCCCCTAGGCAAAGAAGCCTGTGCCAAGACGTAGAGTTTGGCAAGTGGAGCAAGGGCTAGATTTCAGCCCCCAGTTACCTATTCAGCCGAACTCCCTTGTGCAGTGCCCCATCCTCTACAACTCTTCACAGCAGCCCTGATTACTAGAGCCTGCCTTGTAGGCTATCTCCATGTATGTGACTACTATTTAGCCTACCCTAACATGTATTACAGGGATGAATGTCCTAGAAGTCTCTCCCCTATTGGACAATAAGTCCTGTGGTAAAGGACTATGTTCAATCACCGTACTAAATATTTTTAGTACCTACCTAGCAAACACATCTTTACCACAATAGCTATTATTTATTGAGTGCCTACTATGTTCACAACAACGCAATGTGAGACAAATATCATTGTCCCCACTGTTCAGATGAGAAAACTGAGGCTCAGACAGTCATGGGCTAAAGTATCACAATTAGTAAGGTGCAAAGCCAGTTTCAAATTCAAGCATGCCTAATTCAAAAACCTGTGTTTTCTAGGATCTAGAGTCTAGATGATCCATGAACATGTGTGGGATGAAAGAAAGAGAAAAGAAAGATAGCCCAGTGTTCCAGAGAAGATTTGGTGGGGTGAGGGGGCCTAGAGAAGTAATTGCGGAAACAGTGGGGAGCCCAGATAAGGGATGAGGTAGGGGTCTCACCGAAGAAGCAGTAGACGACTCCAAACAAACAGCACATGATGCAGACGAGGGCCGGCAGTGCCTGGTATCTGCGCTCCAGGGGCTGCTCACAGGGTGCACCCCAGAAGGCATCATCTGGCTCGGGGGGCAGCAGCTGGAACCGCAGTGTCGCCACAGTGCCTGGCATAGTGCTGGGAATGGAAGGGAGTCACCCTCCCAGGTCAGCCTGACAGAGAGGAAGTTGGGGTCAAGGAGGAGTCCTGGGTCTCCACCAGGATGGGGGCAAGAATGGGAGTGGGAGAACCAGGCAAGGACACCAGTAGACAAGGGAGTGGTGCCCAGATCATGCAGCTCTGCAAGCATTTCTGAAGTGGACAAAAGACAAAGGGAAACAAAGTGCCCGGCTAAAGGAGGCTAGGATGAAGAAGTTAAAAGGGGCAGTGGGTTCAGGAAAGAGGAGGGCAGTGTGCTGCCGGTAAGGAGGCAGCCAGGAGACTCCTCTGTGGGCGGCTAAATCTGGGTTTGTCCAAGATCTACCTGGGCTGGAGGCGACCTGAGCTTCTGAGCGAAAGAGGCTGTACAGGGGTCGGAGGGTCCGGGGGTGCGGAGCGCCAGAGGCCCCAGCTGATTGGGGTCCGGGAAAAGTCCGCCGTGCGGGGAGGGGGGCTGCTGGGCCGGAGGGACTGGTCTCTGTGCGGCGGCGTCGCTGCTCCGCCTCCAACACCGGCTGGCACTCCAGTCCCGCGAAGTCTCCGGACCCAGGCTGGGCCTGGGGAAGGGAAAGGAGCAGGAGCAGGGGCTTGGGCTGCCCCAGAGCCGCGGCCCCATGCCCTGAGCCCGCCCGCGGCCTTTGGTGCTGATGGACAGCTCCGGCCTCTGCTCCTGACGTCACTCAGGGCGCACCATCCAGGCAGGGGCGGGCTGCTTCTGACGTCACCCGGGACGCACCAACCACGCCGGGGAGGCAGAGGACTCCGCCCCCGGCGTCTCCCTCACCCGCACTGAGGAGGGGGCACTTCCGGGGGTCCTTCCCCTTTAACCTCCCCCTTCTGCTCCGTCTCCGGTAGCTGGAGCCCGAGACCCCACCCCGGGGGCGGGGATCTCGCAGTGACACGTCGGACAGCGGCGGCGGTGGCCGAGGCTCCCGCGCTGAGCGCTGGAACCCTGCGCCCTACGGAGGATCGGAGCGCTGCGCAGGGGATTCAACCAGGGCCGCGTCCGTGGGGAGGGAGCGGGCCCGCCCGCTTGGCCCGGGCCCTCCGGATCCGCCCCCTCCCCGGTCCCGCCCCCTCGAAGCTTCCTCTGGCTGCTGTGGGGCTACTCCGCGGCCGGGGGCCCGCGGTCCCGGCGCCATGCGGGCATCGCTGCTGCTGTCGGTGCTGCGGCCCGCAGGGCCCGTGGCCGTGGGCATCTCCCTGGGCTTCACTCTGAGTCTGCTCAGCGTGACCTGGGTGGAGGAGCCGTGCGGCCCAGGGCCGCCCCAACCCGGAGATTCTGAGCTGCCGCCGCGCGGCAACACGAACGCGGCGCGCCGGCCCAACTCGGTGCAGCCCGGAGCGGAGCGCGAGAGGCCCGGAGCCGGCGCAGGCGCCGGGGAGAACTGGGAGCCGCGTGTCTTGCCCTACCATCCTGCACAGCCTGGCCAGGCCGCCAAAAAGGCCGTCAGGTAGGGATCAGCACCGCCAGCCCCACCCCCTGGGCACTGTCGGGGACGGGCGCGCCGGGGAGGCCGCCAGAGGCTGGGTCAGGCTCCGGAAGGAAGGGGCCGGCTGGCCAGGAAGTCTTTGGCCCCGATGACTTCCGATGGCCCTGCTTCCCCAGGAGCTGTGGAACCCATCTGACGCCCTTTCTGGGCCCCGTCCAGGCCTGAGCTGAACTTGCCCTCCTCCGTCCTAAACTGGCTCGATCCTATGCCGTCGACCTTCATAGATCCTATTAGCTCCCTAGTTGGGCTGTTGGATTTGGAGAAATGACTGACATATAGGGTGGGTGCCTAGAGAGAGGGAAAGAGGAAAGAGAAAACTAGGATTTACCTGTTTCTCTTGTTCTGGGGTGAGACACTTCAGGATGAGATTTGTGGGGGAGGGGTGAGGTACCATCCCATTAATGCCTCTGCCCATGACTTGAAATTATTTTCTCCTAAGTAACCCCGAGTTCAGATTTCAGTTTTGCAACTTACCTTCTGCATTATGGAAGGTAAGTTGCTGGAACCACTGAGCCCCAGTTTGCCCTTGTTCCAAACACACTCAGTGCATTCCTATGCCATGTATTCCCTTACATCCTTTGTGTGATGTGTTTGTGGTATCATGGCATTATCATTATCATGGCATATTTATACGTGGTGTGTGGGGGTACCTGTGTGCTGAGCACTTGGCTAAGTGCTTTGATTAGATTCAATCAACCCCTTTTTGCAGAGCAGGCCACTGAGTGAGGTTGCAGTAGGTTAAATTACTTGCTCAAGGACACAACTAAGTGGTGAGACAGAGAATCAGACCCACAGTGTGTCTCTCATCTCTGCATGGATATTGCCATCTCCCCAAGGCACTGTGTAGGTAAGGCCAGTATTTCAGGTAAACCCTCATGACTCCTAAGAGAGAGTTGTTGTTCTTATCAATGTGGAGGGAAAGAAACAGGCCCAGAGAGGATGGAACCTGCCAGAGCCTGTGTATGCTCTCTCCTGGCCGCTCTCTTGGCTTTTGGATAACCTTGTTCCCTATTCTCCCCCAGGACCCGATACATAAGCACGGAGCTGGGCATCAGGCAGAGGCTGCTTGTGGCGGTGCTGACCTCACAAGCCACGTTGCCCACACTGGGTGTGGCCGTGAACCGCACGCTGGGGCACCGGCTAGAGCGTGTGGTGTTCCTGACTGGCTCTCGGGGCCGCCGGGCACCACCGGGCATGGCCGTGGTGACTCTGGGCGAGGAGCGGCCCATCGGGCACCTGCACTTGGCGCTGCGCCACCTACTGGAACAACACGGTGACGACTTTGACTGGTTCTTCATCGTGCCGGACGCCACCTACACCGAAGCCCATGGACTGGCTCGCCTAGCCGGCCGTCTCAGCCTGGCAGCCGCCGCCCACCTCTATCTGGGCCGGCCGCAGGACTTCATCGGGGGGGAGCCCGCCCCAGGCCGCTACTGCCATGGCGGCTTTGGTGTGCTGCTGTCTCGCACACTGCTGCATCAGTTGCGCCCCCACCTGGAAAGCTGCCGCAACGACATTGTCAGCGCGCGCCCGGATGAGTGGCTGGGGCGCTGCATACTGGATGCCACCGGGGTGGGCTGCACGGGTGACCACGAGGTGGGCAGATAAGCCTCCCCACCGACACCTCCTGTCTGAGCTTGTACACTTGCCCCTCAGAGGCGAGGGGGTAGTTGGAAATAATATCCCTGGGTTTTCCATGCCAGGGCTGTCAATTTCTATCCCTGTTTCCTGGGGTAATTTTATTTATCCCTGTAACCTGGGGTAAATCACTGCATCTCCTGAACTTCAGTATCCTCCTCCAGACCAATGAAAATAACTATTGTCAGGGTTGTTATAAGGATTAGAAAAAATTAGGGAGCCTTGCACATAGTGGGTGTTCAGTGTTGGCTATTATTATTTTCTTGGAGCCCCTGAACAGCTCTGAGGTAGGATACCTATGCCCATTTCATAGATGAGCTAGCAGAAGCTTGCCTAAAGTCACAAGCTCACAGCTGGTCAAAGTAGACTTAAACCCAGTAATCCTGTTGTGGACTCCCAGGTCCACAACAGGTCCCAAGATGGGAAGATGAGGCACACACTGGGGTTGCGATGGGTGGGGAGGCTGTCTCATCCCTCTTTCCATTATGGACCCTACCCTTCCTCTCTCCAGGGAGTCCACTATAACTTCCTGGAGCTGAGCCCTGGGGAACCTGTGCAGGAAGGAGACCCCCGTTTCCGCAGTGCCCTGACAGCCCACCCTGTGCATGACCCCATACATATGTACCAGCTGCACAAAGCTTTTGCCCGAGCTGAGCTGGAACGCACATACCAGGAGATCCAGGAGCTACAGGTATGGCCTGGGGCCCCAGGGATAGAGGGAACAGGTCCTGAGACATTTCACAGATCCCAGGGAAGTAAAAACTAGCACTAGAGGCGTGCCTGGGTGGCTCAGTCAGTTGGGTGTGCTCCTTCAGCTCAGGTCATGTTCTTGGGGTCCTGCGATCGAGCTCCACATTGGGCTCCTTGCCCAGTGGGCAGTCTGCTTCTCCCTCTCTCCCTCCCTCTCCCTCTGCTTATGCTTGTGCACTGGCACTCCGGTCTCTCAAATAAATAAATAAAATCTTAAAAAAAAAAAAAAAAAAAAAGCTAGCACTAGAGTCCAAGAACAAACCAGCTTCCCAGTCCCTGTTTGTTTATGCCTTTTCTGAGCACCTCCTCCGGAAACTTCCCTTTTCACTCTCAGGCTGCTCCAATCTGGGGAAATGTTAGGTGGGACCCTGAGATTGCAGAGGTTGGCAGGGGAGTGGGGACCCATCCCAAGTAGTGCTGGCCAGCTGCTTAGTCCTCCAGCTGTGTGCTGGCCCCGCCATGGTCTTTGCCTTACTATGGTCTGTTTCTCCAACCTAGTGGGAGATCCAGAACACTAGCCATCTGGCAGCCGATGGGGAGCGGGCAGCTGCCTGGCCTGTGGGTATCCCTGCACCATCCCGCCCGGCCTCCCGCTTTGAGGTGCTGCGCTGGGACTACTTCACAGAGCAGCATGCTTTCTCCTGTGCTGATGGTTCGCCCCGCTGCCCGCTGCGAGGTGCCGACCAGGCCGATGTGGCTGACGTTCTGGGGGCAGCCCTGGAAGAGCTCAATCGTCGCTACCATCCAGCCCTGCGGCTCCAGAAGCAACAGCTGGTTAATGGCTACCGACGCTTTGATCCCGCCCGGGGCATGGAGTACACGCTGGACTTGCAGCTGGAGGCGCTGACCCCCCAGGGCGGTCGCCGGCCCCTCACCCGCCGCGTGCAGCTGCTGCGGCCGCTGAGCCGTGTGGAGATCCTGCCTGTGCCCTATGTCACAGAGGCCTCACGTCTCACCGTGTTACTGCCTCTGGCTGCAGCCGAGCGTGACCTGGCCCCTGCGTTCCTGGAGGCCTTCGCCGCCGCAGCACTGGAACCTGGCGATGCGGCGGCAGCCTTGACCCTTTTGCTCCTGTATGAGCCCCGACAGGCCCAGCGGGCAGCCCACGCCGATGTCTTTGCACCTGTCAAGGCCCATGTGGCCGAACTAGAGCGGCGGTTCCCCGGTGCCCGGGTGCCCTGGCTCAGTGTGCAGACAGCCGCACCCTCCCCACTGCGCCTCATGGATCTGCTCTCCAAGAAGCACCCACTGGACACACTGTTCCTGCTGGCCGGGCCAGACACAGTGCTCACGCCTGACTTTCTGAACCGCTGCCGCATGCATGCCATCTCAGGCTGGCAGGCCTTCTTCCCCATGCACTTCCAGGCCTTCCATCCGGCCGTGGCCCCCCCACAGGGCCCTGGACCCCCGGAGCTGGGCCGAGACACGGGCCGCTTTGACCGCCAGGCAGCCAGTGAGGCCTGTTTCTACAACTCCGACTACGTGGCGGCCCGCGGGCGGCTGGCAGCAGCCTCGGAGCAGGAGGAGGAGCTGTTGGAGAGCCTGGACGTGTATGAGCTGTTCCTGCGCTTCTCCAGCCTGCACGTGCTTCGGGCAGTGGAACCCGCGCTGCTGCAGCGCTACCGGGCCCAGATGTGCAGCGCGCGGCTCAGCGAGGACCTGTACCACCGCTGCCGCCAGAGCGAGCTGGAGGGCCTGGGCTCCCGCACGCAGCTAGCCATGCTGCTCTTTGAGCAGGAGCAGGGCAACAGCACCTGAGCCCGCCCCGCACCCCAGAATCCTGGCATGACAGCATGCCCCCTCCTCCCCAACAACCCAGAGCCACCTGCCAAGCCTCTCCAGACAGGGCTAGCTGCAGCCTCAGACCCCAGGGCCACCCACGGGCCCCCTCTCTCTAGCTCTGTGGGTCCTCAGGCCCAGGACAGGCCCCCAGGGGAGGTGCCTCCGGAGCCACCCCTCCCTGTACCAGCCCTGGTCTGCCTGTCCGCCCCCCTCCCTTGACGCTGCTGATTCAGGCTGTGGCCTCTTGAGTATTTATGCAGTGCAGTCTGCCTGACGCAGGCCTAGTCTCCTAGGGCCTCCTGGGGGCTGGGCTGTAGATGAGGGGTTGGGGAAGAGGGGAGCTGAGAGAAGGGGGGTGTCTCCCAACTTCTCCCTTTTGGACCTGGATGAAGCTCCCTGCCTTTAATAAACTGGCTGAGTGTAGATTCGTGGTTTTGAGTTTTCAAAAGGTGGCCTGGGGACGGGGAGGGCTGGCCGTGAGGATGGAGGCTCCCTTGTCCTGGCTGGCAGGGACCTAGGTTTCCTTTTCCCAGGGACCAAGCCATGTCTGTGCCCAGCCCTGCCCCAGCTTGGTCACACAGGCACACAGAGAATTCTTTATGCCTCTTTATTCTCAGTTTCATCAGCGCTTTATAAAACCAGACCAGAGGCAGAGAGGCCCATCGAGAAGGCTCCCTTCCCCACCCCCAAGCTCAGCCAAGGTCTAATGGGTGGCCTGCTCCCTGTGGAGGACACTCTGAAGGTGGGGTTGGGGCAGGGGGAATTGGGAGCTGGGCCAGGCCTGCTGGGCCTCCCAGTCCCCCTGCCAAAAGGGGAGCTGGGCCTGAAGAGGGAAAGGAAGTAGGACCAGTCCAGCACTCCTGAGTCCCCGGGGTTCTCCTTCTCCTGCTGACATTCTAGGGCTGGGACTCTGGCTGTCCCTGAATCACCCACCCCCATAGGCCCACCCACTTTCTACATCTGTTCCCCCCCCCACCCTGTCCTCCCTAAATATATACAAATGTACAGGGGGTTCCACCCCTGCTAGGGTGGGCCCCTTCCTCCACTTCCCTCACTCCCTTCCTTCCCTCCCCTCCAGCCCTCCCTGGGCACCAGCCTGAGGGTTGCGGGGGTGGACAGGAAAGACCCTTGTGCACAGCAATTGGCGCCAGAGCTGGTGAGAGCCTGAACTGAATCCCCACCCTCCCAGTGAGGACCGCCCTCTGCCCTCTCCCCTGTCCCTTGGGCTGCCCCCAGGCCTTGTGTCCCAGGAGGGAGGAGACTGTTGGGGATCCTGGAAGGGTTCCCAGACCCCTGGGTCTTTTTAGACAGCACCGTCCTAGCAAGCAAAGTCTTCAAAGAGGCCTCCTCGGGGGCCAGGAGGGTGGTGGTGGTTGGGGAGCAGGCCGCTGGCTCCCCCACCTTCAGCACGGCCCCGACTTGGGCATGGACTCTGCAAAGTGAAGAGGGAATGAGACATGGAGAATGCGAGCCAGACCCCTGGGCCCCGCACAGCCAGCCTTTCCTTACGCCCTGGGGCAGGGGCTACAGCCGAGCTCTGACAGGCTAGGTCAGAAGTGGCCGAGGCCTTCAGTCCTAGGAGAGAGCCCTGGCTGCGCTCAGCAGAGCTCACCCTCACCTGCTCCTTCAGCTCCTGCAGCCCCAGGGTGGAGATGCCCCCGGTGGAGGTCCGCAGGGGGGTCTTGGGACGACGCCACACCCGCTTCAGTCGGTCCCAGGACACCTTGGGGTTCAGGGTGGGGGGACAGCAGTGGGCTCAGGAAACTTGGTAGAGGAGAAGGGCAGGCCTTACCGAGGCCCACTTTGTAGGACTTGCTGCCCCAGCAAACCCCCAGGAGGACTCCCTAATCCTCCCCGCCCATCCCTTTCTCCTAACTCCTCAGCACCCTCACACCTGCCTTCCAGCTGGTCAGGAGACCCTAGCCGAAAACCCCAAGCTTGGCTTCATGGCCAGGCTAGCTGCACCAGGAAGCCTGTACTGCCCCCTTGCTTCTTCCGTAGCCCCTCCTCCCACCCTCCATACCCCCTCTGGGGGGGGTCCCTACCAGGCCCCCCATCTCTTGCCTCATAGATGTAGTCCAGGATCTCCAGTAGTGTGAGGATGCTGGCCCCAATGAAGAGGCCCATCTGTCCCCCGAGATCTCCTGAGGAGCATGAGAGCAGGTCAGAAGCACTGGCCAGGCCGATCCCCACCTCCATCCCACCA
Organism: Mustela nigripes; assembly: GCF_022355385.1. Lineage (NCBI taxonomy): Eukaryota > Metazoa > Chordata > Mammalia > Carnivora > Mustelidae > Mustela > Mustela nigripes. The sequence goes on along the minus strand of NC_081559.1, from coordinate 28,958,373 downwards.
GAATTGGGTCAGGGCGGCATCTCACCCAGAAGGGCTGACAGGCCATAGGCTGCTCGCTGCTCCATGGCCTCGGAGGTCAGGGCTTCAAAAAAGACATCAAGGACCAGGAAGTTCTCCCTGTGGAGACAGGAGGCAGAGTGTCCCTGTGGGGCTGTCTTCCTGAGGAGGCGGCTAGCAGGGACATTCCAGGTCCAGCAGATCCTGATCCGAGGTCCCCTACCCCAAGAAGCCGGCGAGAAGCACCCTCAGACTCCCAAAGATTGTCCTAGATCCTTGTCTGCTTCATATTCTGAGGGTTAGCCAGGAGCCCGGAAGAGCAAAATAAAACTCCTGGGCCTGAAGAAGTCCCTTCTGCCTTCTGCTGTCAAGCAGCAAATACCATTCACTTCACATCCTCGCAATACCTCTCTGGAACTTTCACAGGCTCCCTATTGACCGGCAGTTCACCCCCAAATTCTTTTTCCAGACCTCCAAGACTGCCCATGATCTGTGCCTTCTTGGCCAGCTTGCTTTCTTATCTGCTTGTCTCCACACAGCCTTCCTACCGCTCAGGCTCATCTCTATACGATCCCACACTTCTCGAGTCGGGAGGCCTCCCCTGTCTCCTCTCACACACCCAGTGTCCTCAGAGGCCGGGCTCATGCCTTCCCCAGCTTCATCATCTGCCCCGCCTGGTAATCTCAGGGGAGGCCTGACAGTCGGTACCACACACGGGTACACTGTGGTGGTACACACACTGTGGCAGGAGCTTTGTGGTGTAATCATCTCTGTCTCCACAGGTCCCACACTGTGACGCCTGGGCACCCATAGGATGCTCAGCATTTGCAGATTGGCTGCAGGGGACCAGACCCAAGGCTCAATGAGTCCTCTTCTGCTGGCTGGCCACCTGGTCCCTCTCCCTTAGGGCAGCATTCCCTCAGTGTGCATTTAATGGCACCCGGGTTGCTGGGGGAGAAAGACACAACAGTGGGTGGGAAAGCAACGGGTGGGTGCAACGAGAGAGAGAGAGAGAGAGAGGTGTACAGGCTGTTGAGGAGCTCAGAGGAAAGGCATTTGGATCAAGAAGGGCCTTCCTGGGTGGCTCAGTTGGTTAAGAGACGACCTTTAGCTCAGGTCATGATATTGGAGTCCTGAGATGGAGTCCCACATCAGGCTCCCAGCTCCATGGGGAGTCTTGTTTCTCCCTCTGACCTCCCCTCTCATGGTCTCTCACTCTCTCTCAAATAAATAAATAAAATCTTTTTTTTTTTTTTTAAGTGGCGGGGGGCCCTCCCTGGAGGTGCCTGGGTGGCTCAGTCGGTTTAAGGGCTGCCTTCGGCTCAGGTCATGATCTCAGAGTCCAGCAGTGGAGCCCCACGTCAGGCTCTGTGCTCAGCCTGGAGCTGGCTTCACCCTCTCCCTCTCCCCTTCCCTATACTCATACACACTCTCTCTCAAATAAATAATAATCTTTATTTTAAAAATAAGGGGACCTCCTTGGCAGTGGGAACACAGGATGTGACTTGGAGGATGGGTAGGGATTCATTAGAGGAAAAGGACTGTGAGAGGCATCCGTGCAGAAGCCTCCTTAGTAAGAAAGACGCAGCACTCCTAGTGCGCACCACGCTCCGGGCCTGTGCCTCCAGCACGCACGCGCGCAAGCATGCACAACACGCACGCGCACACATACCGGATGTAGGTCTCATTGCGGTTGTACTTCCTCGCCAGGTACCGGGCTGAGCCCCTGTTGGGGATCCTGACCATTGAGATTTCTTTCCCGTAGCGAGTCAGGTTGCAGGGAGTAGGGCAGAAACACGGGCCCTCGGAGCCCCCTCCCAAGGAGTCTGCAACACAGAGGCACCAGCTGCAGTGGGGGAGGGCGCATGGCCCCGAGGCCCACTAGCTGCCGGGAGAAGGCACGTCCACAGGGAGGGCCTCTACGGGCCACCCTGGCACTGCCTAGGGAAGACTCTCTGGGGGCTCCTTCCTGGACCAGCTTCAGACTACCTAAGAAAGCGGGTGAAGGCAAAAACCCCCAGCACCCTCCTATAGGCTTATCCTTCTGGGACCAAACCCCCTGGGACCAAGAAGTCCTCCTGACTCAGACGGAGGACACAGCCCTTCCATCAGAGCTAATCAGTCACACGAGGCCTCAGACACACACGGGGCTTGGAGAGGATGCTGGATGAATGGAATTCTATGCCTGCTTTTACTTATGCTGACCGATGAGTGGATGGACAGACGGGCAGAAAGACGAATGCTGTGTTTAATATGCTGGATTTTCTTGGGGGCATCTTGGTGGTTCAGTCAGTTAAGCATCTGACTCTTGGTTTCAGCTCAGGTCATGATCTCATGGGTCTGGGGGGGGGGGGGTCTGTGCTCCGCAGGGAGTCTGCTTGATGATTCTTCGCCTCTGCCCCTCCCCCCACTTGTGTGCAGGAGCACACACACTGTCTCTCACGCTCTCTCTCTCCCTCAAATAAATAAATAAATCTTTCTTTCCTTTTTTAATATGCTAGATTTTCTGTTCCCCTCTTCAGATTCACTCTTCACTCTCCTCCACTTTTCTCTGTGCCCAGGAGGCGGGGCTCTCTGCCTGATGCATCCACTGGACTCCCTCATCTTCTGGCTTTGGGTTGGGTTGAACCAAGGGGAGAGACCCCAGCAGGGGCAGAGGGGAAGCGGGGGAAAGATGCCAGGGCTTCGTCTTCACCAGGCTGTGGGTCAGCTGAGGCCACTCCCCCCTCTTGTGGTCCTAGCTCCTGTCCTCTGGAACAGCCACAGATCTATGGGCCCCAGTGGTGTTCCTCCTGTTTCCCCCCCTTAGGCTTGAACAAGTTGAGGCTGCCCGATGTTGCTAGTTCTGTGGAGTTTCACCATGACTGTGGTTCCCAAGTCCCTACTTCCACATCTGCCCCTTCATTAACTGTCCTTCCGCTGCCCCTCTGGCTGTGATGCAGTTGGGATACGGGACAGAGAGTCTCCATGTGGTTCCACTGCCCATCCACTCCCCACAGCCCCACCATCCGGAGGACTGCAATGCCCTCCTGACCACTTGCCCTGCTTCTGCTCTTACTCATGCCTTCCATTCTCCGCGGCTGATCAGCACCTGGCTAACTTCAGAGGGTGCTCTTGCCTTGCCTTGAGCCACTGTGGGCTTCCCAGAGTCCCCTCCCCTCTTGCTGCCTACTCATGTGTTCTCTGCCCTCCAGCAGTGCTGACCTTTTCGTGCCTCCCCAAGCACATTCTCTCCAGCTCTCTCTCTGGCCACAGATGTCTAGCACAGAACTGTCCCCAGGGCCTAGATCATGCCTCCGCTTTTCACCAGGCTGACTTTTCCACACCCTTCAAGTCTCAGCTAATCCATCACTTCCTCCCAGGATCCTCCTGCCTTCCCAGGTGGAGCTACGTGCCCCACCCAGGGACCCTGTAGCACCCCTGCGTTTCCTGTCTGCAAGGACTAGCACCGGGCCATTGTGCTGGTCCACAGCCCTGTAGGCCGGGAAGCTCCATTCCCACTCTCACCTCCAGCACCAGACCAGCCTGGGAACGTCTGCAGAAGAGGGAATGGATGGACAGATGAGAGAATGAGAGAATCACAGCCCAGGTGAGACCTAGGGACCCATGCGGTTTGCCTTACCCACACTGATACTTAGCCATGCATCTCTCCTCAGACACAGAGAGAAGTCCTTTCGCTTTCCCAGAGAAGGTGAGCTCATTGGCTGAGCCACAACAGAAAGCCCAGCCCTTCACTCCCAGTCCTGGTTTTCTGCACCCCCTCACCCTGCTGCCTCCACTTACCCAAGTATCCACACCTGCAAAGTCCTCAGAACCCCTAGAAGTACGGGATAAGGCTCAACCCTGGGAAGAACCATCCCGGGAGAGACTAGGAGGAGGGGAGCCAAGGCAGAGAGGAGAACAGTGGACAGAGATGAAGAGGAGGATGATGGAGAGGCAGGGGAAGGGAGAAGGCAGCACGGACCCAGTGTGTGGTCGGCACACTCGATGTAGATATTCGGCGGGCAGATGGTCTCATTGCCTGAAAGGAGAGAAGATTATTCCTGGAGTCTATGGTTCCACCCCCTCTCCCCCAGCACATTCCCAAATGTGGACACACACCTGTGTGCATGCACACACAAACACGTGTGTCTGTACATCCCTGAACATGCATGAGCTTCTACGTGCCTGTGTGTGTATGCCTAAAATGCAAACATATGCACACTTGCATGCACATGTATACACACACACATCTGTATGCGTGTGTTCAAGCACACCCACACAACCCTGTCCATAAACATATGTATGCATAGATACATATTAACACGGCCACAAGCACGCATGAGTGTATTCCCAGATACACATGTGAAAACACGTAAAATCCCAGACAGGGGCACAGTCTGTTACAGACAGACTCTTGATTTCAGCTCAGCTCCTCATTTCAGGGTCATGAGATCGAGCCTCTGTACAGCTCCATGCTCGGCAGGAAGTCTGCTTCTCTCTCTCCCTCTGCCCCTCCTCCCCGCACTTTCTCTTTCAAATAAATAAATAGATCTTTTTAAAAAATCCCCAACATACATGCATGCACTCACAGGAGTACAGGCAGGCATGCATGCTGCGGTGCACGTGCTGGTGCACAGGAGCAGCATTCCACCCAGGGAGGTTCTGGAGCATGGCGGGGTGGGGTGGCCCGGAGGGCTGGCGGGAGGGGTGGGTGCCCACCTGGCATGTGCACCATCCGGCAGTGGCAGCGCTGAAGCACGGCCTCCTTTTCACAGCGCAGCCGGCAGGCAGACACACTGTAGGCTGAGTAGCCCTGAAGCTCGGGCTCCCGGAGCCCGTTCTCCGCCCGGCAGTTGCCCCAGGGCTGGGGCAGATAGGTCAGCTGCAGGGGTGGGGTGCACATGGGGTCATGCCTCAGAGTCCCACCTAGCCCTCCATTGCCCACAGCTCCAACAAAGTCCTTGGGGTGGGGGGGTGCTGGTGGGCAGAGAGCTTTTGGAGAGCAGGGCCAGTGGGCATCCCCACAGTGCCCAAAGACCCTGCCTGACGTCCAACTCAGGGCCCAACTGGAGGTGCTCACCCGCTGTTCCTGGCAGGACACAAAGGTCTGGAAGCCTGGGGACACACCGAAGCCCAACTGGTGGATGTAGGGGGGCTCCTCTTGGCTATGGATCTGCACCCGGATGCCAGCCTCGAATGATGTCTCATCTGCACAGTGGAGATGGGGACCTTTGGAAACCCATCCCAGCCAGAGGGCATCTCTCTGAGTGCCCCCAAAGTGGCCCCCGTCCCTTTCCCTGCATACTTGTTTCTCTCCAGATGGGCAGGTATTCCTCCTGCTGGATGTCCAACATGATCTCTAGGCCACTGCCCATGCCCCCTGCCCGACTGGGCAGTGAATTCTGTGGATCAGCGTTGAAGGTATAACACTTCCCGTAGCGAGTATAGACCTGTGGGTGAGAGGGAGGAGGAGAGGAGATGAATGGAGGCGCTAAGACAATTCCTGAAGCTCAAGGTTCCCTGTGCTGGGAAAGGGCCACTACAGCTGCCTGGACACCACCGTCCAACAGCAACCATTCTGCGGCCCAGCCTCTTCCCCAAGTGCTATCTTTGCTAGTGACATCTTCTCTTAGATGATTAAGCGGCTTTTCCAGCATAACCTACCAATAACAGAACTCTTGCTATCTTCTCAAACCCTGTGCCCTCCCCAATTAAAGGCCCCACCGTCTATCCCATTTCTCAAATCAGAATCTCTGACACTTCCCTCTCCCTCTCCCTCACCCCTGCATTCCATTCAGCATGTACCCCAGGTGATTCTACTTCTGGAACCTATTTAGAATCCAACCACTTTCTTTCCGTCTTGTGCCCCACCCCCTTTCACCGCTGTCTCCCATCTGGCCCCGTGGTCAGCTTAGCTGTCTTAAAAGAGACTTAAAAGACTCTGCTTACGTGTCCCCTCTTCAGACCCATGCCCATATTACCACATACACTGTGTATTAAGTGACACCCTCCATTCATCAAGGTGTTCATCGGTTTGCTAAGTCCTTAACAAGACCTGAGATTATCTTGTGTATCTGTTTGTCTCCTTTTCCAGTGTCCATCTCTCCCTCCACTGAGGTTTATGCCGCACAGGAGCAATGAGCTTGTCTGGTATCCCCAGCCCTGGCCCAGTGCCTAGCAAAGGGATGCTTAGAAGCAGTTACTGGCGCTCGCAACAAAGCTCCCTTTCCCCGTACGGAGAGTTCCCCCAGCATGGACACCAGATGGCGCTGGCGCCCCGGAGATGGAAGCTGTGGCCCCGCCAGCCCTGACTACGACGGAGCGTTGGGGAGCAGCTGGTGCGGGGAGTGGGGGGGGGCGTGGTCAAAGGAGAGGCGAGGCAAGTTCCCCGCAGCAATGCTCACCCCACAGAGACGAGCCCCTGGGTCAAACCCATCACAGGCAGCACCTTCCCTGGGGGCAAGGGGTCAGTGCACTCAATCACTCTCGCGCTCCCTCTCCCCTCTCCTTGGGAACATTTCGCACTGGTGAAAGCTGGGAGAAAAGGAAGGGCGGTGTTGGGAAAAGATATCCTAAATGCCTAGCTTCAGAGAGACGGTATGGAAGAGAAAGGGGCTGGGTTGGGGGCATCGGGAGGGAAGATCTCTGAGAACTGGGGGCCTGGGGCATCCTTGCTGGGGAGCAGGGTTAAGTGTCCCATGCCCCTTAGATTAATCAATTACCCCGTGGATGCTCTCCTCTCACACCCCTCTCACACTGTTCTTCTGTCACCCAAACACCCTGTCTCTTGGTCCTCAAACAAAAATGGGTGCATAACACGCACCATGCAATTTACAAAACATGGCAGCATCAACACCCACCCCCACCCCATTTCAGGAACTCAGCAGCTCTATTGTGGATAGGTATAATTTTTTTTTTTTTAAGATTTATTTATTTATTTATTTATTTATTTGACAGACAGAGATCACAAGTAGGCAAGGCAGAGAGGCAGGCAGAGAGAGAGGAGGAAGCAGGCTCCCTGCTGAACAAAGAGCCAGATGCAGGGCTCAATCCCAGGACCCTGAGATCATGACTTGAGTCAAAGGCAGAGGCTTTAACCCACTGAGCCACCCAGGTGCCCTGGATAGGTGTAATTAACTTGTTGCTTATAGACCAGGAAAGGACTACTCAGAGAGGTGATGTGACTTGCTCAAGGTCACACTAGTAGTCACCTAGTTGGTGTGAGAGGTGGAATTCATCTGGATACAGGACTTGAGCTGTTCCTAGAACCCATTGCTGGCAGCTGCCCTCCTGCCCAGCCAGGCCCCAGCTCCTTCTCAGCCCTGCCCAGCAGAAAAACAGCAGGAGTGTGACCCCACACCCATCTGTCCCCCCTTTCCCCTCTTCCTCCTTTCCTTGCACTCCACTCCTGTACACCTTCCTCAGTCTGTTCTACAGATCGGCTGCCTCTCAGTTCCTCTTCTGTTCTGCCCCTCCTGCTCTGCCCCCTCATCTGATTCTGGGTTCCCTTCCTTGGCCCCGTCTGGATCAACCCTGTCCACTCTGTGCTGGGGCAGGAGGAGGCACCACTCAAAGTCCCCGAGTATTTGCTGTGCCCAGGCACCAAAGCTAGAAGGCTTCACATGCTCTTTCCCATGGGATCCTCACAAGCACCCCAGATCCCACAGCTGAAGAAATGCAGGCTCAGAGAGGCGGGCTGATTTACCAAAGGTCTCCGAGATCACTGCTTTTCAAACTTTAATGTGTGCACAAAGCACCAGGGGACCTTGCTAAAATACAGATTCTGATTCAGTAATGTGTGGGATTCCACATTTCTAACCACCTCTGGGTGGGTCCATGGACCACACTTCAAGTAGAAAGGCCCTAAATGAACAGGTGAGAGTCCAGTAAGACTACTTTGCTTTAGAACTGCGCTCTGACCTGTCACTGGAGGGAGGAGAACCCCGAAGCCCCATCTCAGGGTGCAAGATTCCTGAATTCTTGCAAATGCATTTGCATATGTATTTGCAATATGGGGCAAATACATAAGTATAAGCCTCAAATCTCAAAGCACCACCCTCTTCCTACTGAAGGCCAAGAAGACGCTGGAATCCCTTGCCAAAGCAGCCAGTTGTGAGTGTGTGCTCTAGTTGAGAGGCTCAATACGGCATGGGCTTTGTGGGGGACAGGGTTAGTGAGCTGCCGCCTACCTCCACCTACCCCACCTGGGGAGTACTACCTCCACTCTCCCTGACCGCCAGGAACCATCATGGTCTCTCCACAGCTTGGCCCAACCCATGGGACTATGGCCTCCCTGCGGGCGCTTACCATCTTGGCTTGCAAAGAGCCCAGCACAACTTGTAGAAGGAGGCATGTGGTGGAGGGAAGGAGTGCCAGGTGAGCCCTTCCAAAGGCGCTATTGTGTTTTTTATTTATTTTCTCCTTTGAGCCTTCCAGAAAACATGCGATTGTTGCCTCCATTTAATGGTGAGGAAGCTCAGAAAAGGAAAATTACTTGGCTAAGAGCAGACAGCAAGTAAATGACAACAGAGATTCAAACCCAGCTGAGCCCATCGCCAAAGCACCCAAGCAGAGTGAGTGCTTATAAACACCGGGCAGGTATTCTGGGAATCCATGGTTCCGGCAGGCTCCTGACCCTGGGTGGGGCTGGGCAGCCTCCCTTCCTGATACCCCCAACATGTTCGCACAGACGCATGCTGCGTGACCTGGAGCCCAGCCCCGGAAGGGCAGAGGTGACCAGGAAGATTTGGACTACAGTGACATTGTGGGGGCAGAGGTGACCAGGAAGATTTGGACTACAGTGACATTGTGGGGGCGGGGGGTTCCTGCCCCCCACCCCACCCTTGAGGTGGTGGTGCAGAGCAGCCATGGCCTAGGGAGGAAGAGCTCTGGGTCCGAAAGATATACACAGCAGGGAACAGACAGGCCAGATTGGCGGGGCCACCTGTACCGCCCAGGTCAGGCCTGACTGCTGGGCAGAGCAGAGCGTTGCCCCGGAGACGGTCCCCGGGCCAGGCAGGCAGCGGCGGGTGGAGTCGCCAGCCCCTAAGTGGCAGCACTCTGGCGGCAGCACAGCCCATGGCCTCTTCCATGGAGACGGCACGGCAGCTCTGCCTCGAGGTCCTCTAGGCTGGCCGCTGCTCTCTTCCCCATGGACTGGCCCAGGAGCAGGCTATGTGGACAGGAGAGTCCAGGGTCCAGCCACAGAGAGCGACAGGGGCTGGGCCACCATGTGCCTTTGTGTGCTGAGGGTCTGTCTCCAAAAGACCCACCCATCCCCATCTCAGACCCCCACCTCTTCCTTTGGTCTTTCCTCCCCCAATCTCGCTCTCTGCCTTAGCTTCCAGGTCCACCTTCTGGACCCAGGCTGAACAGCTTCTGGATAGGAATCTGTCTGTGCTCCATATGGACTCTTGAACTCCTCCGTGATCTTTTTCTGGCCAGCCCTCTGCCTGTCCCTCTCAGAGCACTTTACCCTTTCTTGGCCTAGGCTCTGGCCTGGGTTTGCCTCCCTAGTCTCTGTCCCCTGATCTTGGTGTGTATTTCAAGGCCTTTCTCTCTTCTCCTGGCCGTCCTCAGCATCTGAGAAATGATGCATCCGGCCTCTGTCAGCTTGTCACCCTAGCCTGTCTTCCTCTCCCATTGGCCTGGCTGCCCCCCACCCCCATCCTCTCTGTCCCCTTGACTTCTGCATCTGCATCCTCTTTATCCTTAGCCTGAATCCAGTCCCTGTCTCTTGTCTTCCTACTAGACTTTTCCTCTGCCTGATACTGCCCCTGTCGAGCCAGGAACCCCTGCCCAGGTGTGCTTCCCTCCTTCTCTCTGCCCTCTCCTCCAGGTCTGCCCCAGACAACATCAGAGCTTGGGAGAAAGCCATCCAGAGCTCCCCACTCTGAGCAGTGGCTCCTCTCAGCCCCTCGGGGGTCCATCTATCCGCAGCCCATTTCCCCAGAAAGCTCTCCTTGGCTGGCTGGCTTGCATGTGCCCCACCCCCGCCCGCCCCATTCCTCATCCTCCCTGCAGCCACGGAGCCCACTGGAGCCCACGGGGTTAACAGGCAATTAGCAGGGCCAGGGCTCAGAGCTGTGGGGGAGATAAGAAGCAGCCCAGAGCAGCCTAGAGCAGCCGAGACAGGGCTAATCCTGGAGCTAATCTGCGGCCTGGACTTTTATCTCCACTGCCTTCTGGGTGCTCTGCCTCTGCGAAGGCCCTGGCATCTCGCCCCTGACTTTTCCACAGTAGCTTCATCCCCCCCACATTCCATTAGCCCTCCCCTGATGTGGTCCAGCCTCAGGCTTTTCGCAGCCCCCTGGAATGAACTCCTCTTAACCCTACGGGACTCTGGAGTCCACAGGAGGCTGTCGAAGGCAGTGCCTCTTCTCTGGTCCTGGACGAAGGTTACTAGCACGGCAGGTTGAACTACTCCTGAACAGTCCCCGTGTTCAAGTTCAAAGCCTCTTGCTTCTCTATCCTCATGGGGTAGGAAGAAAACACCAACTCAAGATGCGTGGAGTGTCTATACTGGGCCTATAAAGGCCAAAACAGAAGCCTAGTCCAAAGACACATGTGATTCTGTGAATTTGTGAGGAAGACAGGGCAAATTCAGAGCCAGAGTCCAGTCCCTCTCCCCCAACACTCTTCTCTGACCCCCCCAGGGAGTCAGTAGGCCCTGGTGCCGGCCTCAGCTCCCTGCCACAGACAGCCCGTGTAACCTCGACTAGTAAAGTGATTGGCCTCTCTGGACCCATCTGTCAAGTGGGACTAGAAATTCTTTTCTGGGCGGGGGTGGGGGGGGCCACTAGAAATTCTTGCCTGAGGCCTCAGCAACAGCAAGAATGGTGTGGTGGAGACCAATAACCCGGGGCAGAGATAAACCACTGGAGGTGGTACTGGCGATGGACACACATAACATAGCTTCTTAGCTTGGGGAAAGGAGCTCAGATTTTCAAGTTCCACAGAACAGGGTTCAAATCCTGGCTCTGCCACCAGCCTCAGACAAACCCTCTTGGGTAGTGGGTGCATGATTTAATCTCCCTGAGCCTAGGGTTGCTCATCTGTTAAAGGGAAGTGGTAATTTCTTCTCCTAAAGTTAGTCGTGAGGATGAGAGATAAGTTCAGAGTGATGCGTGGTGGGGCCTTCAAGGAAGGCAATGGGCGGTGGCGTGGGGTGGAGATTTGTGAATGGAGCTTCTTGCCAAATGGTGCAGCTTTTCTCTCTTTCTAATATTGATGTATACTCGACATTGGTGCAGCATTTTGATCTTGGATTCCCAGTGGTCCCATTCTTAGGGCACCCTGCGCCTTGGTAAAGGCTCTCTCAGCAATCTGTCAGAGCAGGAAACCCCCTCTCCCCCAGTGCTGAGATATGGCTCCCCTACGAGCTGGGAAGCTGCACTCAGGTCAACAGGTCTGTTGTTCACCCTGGTTCACATCTGGGCTGCGCCTTCACTGTCTTTGGCCTTCGGGTTCAGTCATTTAACCTCTCTGATCCTCCATTTCTCACCTGTAAAATGGGAATAATAATAGGCACCCTTCAGAGGTATCCCAAGGAAAGAGATAATCTACATAAATAATAGCAACGGCTAACATTTATTTAGGGCTTACTCTATGCCAAGCATGGCCCTTACATAAATTAGCTCCTTACTCCCCACAGAAACCATCTACAGAGGTCACTTATCCCCATTTTATAGACAAGATAATAGAGGCCCAAAGAGGGTAAGGGACCTGGCAGGGTCCCCTTCCACAGCTCAGCAGGTGCCAGGCCATCTGGAGCCCTAGGCTGAGCTCCTACTCATGTGTGATGATACACACCTCTGTGCTCTGAACATGGCAGGTGTTCACACAACATCCACGTGTCCAGCACTATTGGCTGAGCCTGGGCACTGTGTCGCACCATGCGTGGTGCTGGGGATGGTTCAGAGAACCAAACAGACGGTCTCCGCCCTAAGGGCCTTTGCTGTCTGAATGCAGAGGGATTCATTTATTCAAAACGTGTTTATTGAGCCGCCTACACTAAGAGGCAGGTGAACACCGGTGGGGAACAAGACAGACCAGACAACCGCAGGTATAGGCAGATCATTACTAGCTGTGATTATTGCTGTGATGGGGAGAGGCGGGGGGCGGGGCGCGGAGGGGACCGGTACAAGTCCTCTGACAGTAGGACAAGAGCTGGAGTTAAGTTGGAGAGGCAATCTTCTCGGAGCAAGCCCACTCAACCCCACATGAAGGGCTTCAGATCGTGCCACACGGCGGAGACGAGGAGAACGACACCCCCCACACCTCCCCACCCCGCCAAGGAGGCCTAGCCGCCTCCCCTAGCACACCCCCACAGCCACCCCGGGGCTTTGCCCAGCGACTTCCTCCCCAAGGTTGTTGCGCTCCCGCTCCCAGCCCGGGAGGAAATCCGGGCAGTGTTTGTTCAAATGTAAATGTGTGAGCGGTGGTGGAAGAGAAGTAGCGGACGGCCTAGGCCGCGTGACTCCCGGCTGAGGTCGGGCCAGGAGCGGGGAGAGCTTGGGGGCCCGCAGCAGAATGCGAGAATTCCAGGCGCGCGTCGCGTTTCCACGGGAGAGGAGAGCGCGCGGCCTCCAGCACGCAGGTAAATAGGCAAACCTGCTCCCAAGTAGCGACAACTTAGGCCTTAAACCCCAGAAAGTCATTTTCCCAGACGGGAATGTTTTTAATTTGTAACGAAGCCCTTCCCTGACATTGCCGCCCCTCGATGCAAAGTTATTCGTTAGAGTTGTGTTGACACAGTGGAGCGAGCACACACCCACTGCCGGGCGGGAGTTCCCGGGCCAAGACCCAGGCAGTGGCGGGGGCAGCGGTGGGTTGGTAGGTGTGCTCCCCCACCCCCCCGCACACGCTCCCAGGCAGCCCGGCCCGGCCCACCCGCACCCGGGGGGCCGCACCCAGCGCCGCGCGCTCCCTGCTGCTCCCTCCTCCCTCCCGCGGGGCAGGCATCCATCACCGCGCCCGAGCGCCCTCCCTCCCGTCTCCTCCGGGCGCCTCGGCTCTCCTCCCTGGGTTTGCCTCATTTGCATTCCCCCGGCTCCCGGCTCCTCGGCAAAGTGACCTCCGCACACAGCAGCGCCAGAGGCTTCCACCGCGGAGGGAGACACTGCCTCCCGCCGCCCGCCGCGCCCGGGGAGGGCCGAGGGGACGCGAGCCCGGACGGCGGGGCGGGGGCCCGAAGAGGCGGCTCTGCGGGGGCAGCTGGCGGTTTCGGGAGCAGCCGTAGAGGCCCTGGGCTCGAGGGGCACCCACTGAAGCTGATGGGATATGAACCCGCGACCTCAGATCCTACGCGGGGCGGGAGTGGGACGTGGAGGTCAGCACCAGACTCGCGGAGCTGTGCCCCAGAAGGGGAACCCCTGTTTGGAACCTGGGGCTTCCCAACACCCCGTGCCCTCCGCCCCCGCACCACCCCTGGAGAGGGGCCAGCCCTAATGCGCAGTCGCCCAGGGGTGTCCAGTCCCCCTAGGGGCCTGACCAACCCCCGCCCCGGTCCCCTGGCCCGCCGAGCCGCCTCCCCTCCCCCCACTTGGTATTTACACCTTTCACACATTTGTAAGCTATTATCCTGTCCACGCTTAGTCACCGCTGAGCCAAGCGCCACGGATTTAGCTCCTTTAATCTTTCCTCCTAAATCAATCCTCCATTTCCCCTTAATCATCCCGTGGCTCCTCTCTGAACTCTCTCGCTGCTGCCTCGCCTGCTGCAGCCGATGCCTGACTCTGAAACTGCTCCCCCTCCAATACCAAACGGGTGTCCCAAGGGCATGGTGAACATTTGGGGGGTAGGTTGGCTTTCCGGCGCTGCCGGCCCCCTGCTTGGGAGCCAGGAGAAGAAGTGCAGACACTCCTCCTCCACCCCCCTACCCTCTTTCTGGAAACACAGCACTCTGAACCTTCTTGTCTCCACCCTCCGGGTCTCTGTTCTCCTCCTGCCTTCCCACCCCCATTCCTCTGGTTGGCTCCAAGACCCTAACCCTCCGGTCTCCTGTCCACGGCTCTGGCCGTCCCTACCCCCTCTGCCTGGAAGGCCGGGGAAACACTAACTCACTAGCCCCAGGAAGCCTCATCCCCTCCTCCAGGGTGCCTGTCCATCTCTTCCGGGCCACCCTCTCTCCACCCCGCATTTTCTCCTGTCCAGGGGGACCCACTGACTCAGGGGCCTCAGCCCGAGCAGTCTCGAAGCTCCCCAACCCTAGTGCTCTCTGGGATGCTCCTGCCTCCCCGCCTCCCATCCCAGATCCTTTCTGCCCCCACAAGCCCGCCCTGCGGAGGCAGCCCTGCTGCCAGCCACAAGAGGGAGCAGGTCCGGGGAAGCAGAAGGGTAGGGGTGGGGGTCTAGGAAGGAGCACTGGTAGGGGAGAAAGAGAGAGGACAGGAGGGCGATACAGGGGCCATTTCTTCAAATGCTAATCAGCATCTTCCGGCAGTGCCACAAGAAGCTGAGCTGATAATGAGCCCAGCTCGGGGCTGATTCCTGATTAATGAAGAGGCCACAGGGCTGCTGAGTGGGGCTGGGTGGAGCACATCCCTCACGGCCCTCCCCGCTGCCCTTGCAGACCAGTCCTCTGTAGCAGTAACAGCCCCTGCCCTTGGATGCCGGGCCACACCACTCAGATCTCCCGGCCACCCACACCACTGGCCAACGGGAAGCGGCAGGGCTGAGAGCGCCCCCTCCAGGAGGGTCTGAGGGTGGCAGCCGGCACCAGGCAGGAGGTGGGGAGAGCATACTGGGTTCTGAAATTCAGGAGCTGTAGATAGCCCTTGGAGTATTTTTTAAATCAGGAACATTTTTATTAAAATTATCAAGACTTGAGCTTCCCTGGATGCCCCCCCCCAACACACACACACACACACACACACACACACACACACACAACCCCTGGGCATCCATCCCTGACCGAGGGCTCTGGTTAGCTGGGGCTGAGGAGCAGCTGCTCCCCTCAGGGATAAGTGATCTTCAGTTTTGTTCAGGCCCCACCGAACCGGCTGTGTGCCCTCCACGACCTGACCTGCCTGGCTCCCCGAAGGCAGGACCAACCCTGAACTAGATGTTGAACTAAATGTTCTCAACATTCATGCCTCAGGGGAGTACGGGGCCCGAGGGGACAGAGAGCTGGACAGAGGGTGAGGATAAGAGGTCAGCTTGCCTGCCCAGACCAACCCCGACGGGAAGCCCATCCCTTCTTGAGTCAAGGGGGGGATGAGGGGCAGCCCTCAGCCCCTCTGGGGCCAGGAACAAAGGTTTGGAGTTGGCATGTTCTTGGGGGTAGCCCTCCCACAACCAAGGAGGCAGGACAGAGATGATCAGTACTGTTCTGACCACGCCAGGGACGGGGACCGGCTCAGGAGGCAGCTGGGATGGGCGGCAGGGGACTGCCGAGGATCTGGGGGCGGGCAGGGAGTGCTAGAGGGCCTCCCTGCTTGCTTCTCCCTCTGTCTCAGCTGTCCTGGCTGGCAGCTGGGTGGGGCTGGGAGCGAAGGGAGGAGGGCAGGGAGGGGGACTGCCCAGCTGGAAGAGGCCTTGTCTAATTGTGCCTGATTAGTAGAGAGGAAGAGAACAGGGCGAGTGATTAATAGTCACGGCAGTCACCAGCGAGTGGGGAGGGAGGGCTGGGAGGGGGAGGGAAGTCTGGGAGCCAAGAGGGGATGGAGGCCCATGGGTCCCTGGTCATCTGCCGCCCAGGCACTGCCTGGACCCCTGACAAGCCTGCAGAGAGGGGCCAGATTCTACCTCTGCCTCCTCAAGGATTCTCCATGTCCCCCATGCTTCCATTTTCCAGACACTAGAATGGAAGAGAAAAGACCAAGGTCATGTCCCACACCTGGGAAGAAAGGTCTGTCTGCTCATGTGGTGTTTCCAGACACCCCGATGTCCCCAGACACAGACCCTAACCTCAGCCCAGATCGGAGATGGTGGCACTTCCAACCAGAGCCCACAGCCACCGCCTCCCATCCTTGGACCCCAGCTGGAAGTCCTAGCCCTGCCCATTGAGGTAGTCTGAGCCTCATTCCTTGGACCATGGAGAACTACGCTGTCCCATACGGTTGGCCCTAGCCACATGCGACTGTTTGAACTGACCATTCCTTTTCCCTGTCACACTGATCCCCTGTCAGATGCCCCGCAGCCAGTGTGGCCTGTGACTACCCTGCTGGACAGTGCAGATATGGACCCCTTCCACCATGCCCGAGATGTCCGGTGGGAGAGCACTGATCTGGAGACTGTGTGTGCACACACGTGTGTGCACATGCAGGAATATTTGGGAGGGCTGGGCCACAGGGCAATGCTGGCAAGGCTGCAGTAGTGGTGGGGGGGTTCAAATTTTTTAGGTCCTACTATTGCATTTATTGAATATAGAAACTGTAGCTCATGGAGGCTTTTTGAGTTCTCCAAGGCCATACTGCTTCAAGGGGAGAGCCGAAGTTCGAATCCAGCCAGTCTGGCTTGGGAAACCGCACACTTGACTGCCCCACCACACTCCCCAGCTTAGAGGCGATGCTGAATTTTAGAGCCAC